>NW_027283951.1:0-33791 GCF_046629955.1 Centroberyx affinis | reverse complement strand
TAAAATCTCCATCCCTGATGAAGAATGTCACTTTAGCAGTTGGAGCCGGCGGGGGTGTAGTTACTCAGCTCCCTGCGGATGGTGCTGAACGGCGACAGCTCCAACTCGGTGGTGCACTCGTGTTCGTTATCGTCGCTGGCCGTGGCCGAGGAGGGCGCGTGGTTACAGCAGCAGCAGCAACAGCAGCAGTCCAGGAAGGCCCTGCCGAGCGGGCGACACAGAGGAGCAGCAGCGCCGGCGTCACCGCGGCCCGACAGAAGAGCAGCAGCTGGGAGAGCAGGTGGAGGACGGACATGGTGTGCTCGGGGACCCCGGCCGCCATGTACGCGGAAACGATGTTGCAGATGTTCTCGGGCACCACGCAGGCGCCGTACACGATGGCCAGCGCCACCACCGTGCAGTTCATCTGGCTCTCCAGGCGGATCTGCTTCTTGTTGCTGCGCACGCTGGCCTGCTCGGCACGCCGGATCTTGCGCGCCGTCACCAGCGAGCACCCGATGGTGAAGAGGGTGGGGAGGCAGAAGTAGCAGCCGAAGCACCACCACAGCCGGGCGCCCTCGTAGGTCAGGCCCAGCACGTAGAGCATGTCAGGAAGTGAGGTCGATATCCTGATGATACAGCGTTCCACGGGAGGCTCGTCCGGGATTCCCGTGTCTTCCGCCACCAGCTGCCGGATGAGGAGCTCCGGGAGGGCCAATAGGAGAGCGCCGATCCAGATGACGGCCAGCTTGGCGGTGGTGGAGGTGCAGTTCTCGATCATCTCGTAGTACATCTGGACATTGGTGGCCGCACGGAAGCGGTCGATGCACAGAGCACACAGGGTGAAGGTGGTCACACCCAGAGACGCCACCTGTGGGAACAAGTAGACAAAGAGACATTCTTATAACATCATTCATCAAACACCTTATTCTTTGACCACAGTTAATGTACAGGTATCTGTCTAAGGGACTTCTTTAAACCTCTAATCAAAAGAAGCAAGCAAATAAAGTGTTAACCATTTATACTTCGGCTTATCTTATCATGGCAGTAAAGCTTCTTGAAATGCAACTAAGAGACTGAGACACAGAGAGAGGCTCTTATAGCATCATTCAGGCAGGGGTTCATGTCCATGTTGTAGTTACTACAGACACACAGTATTGGCATTGGTATTGGCCTTTGGGTGCACCTGACACTTGTGTAATTACAAACAATGGAACAATGGAACCACAATGGAAGGCTGTAAGCTGCTATTAACAGTGTGTGTGTAGCATCCCTCCCCGAGACCTGAATATGTGAATATTTGTGTGTGTATGTGTGTGTGTGAGAGAGAGAGAGAGAGAGAGAGAGAGAGAGAGAGAGAGAGAGAGAGAGAGAGAGAGGGAGAGAGGGAGAGAGAGAGAGAGAGAGAGAGAGTTAGACCCCCCACACATCCATACAGCTAAAGAGAGAGAGGACGAAAATGGGAAAGAGTAAGGGGAGGGAAGGTGGGAGGAGTTATTCACTGATAGAAAGCCATCATTGCTGCATTCATTAATTCAACGACAATGTTATTATTATTATCAACAAATCTCTTAAACATTCCACTTTCATGCTGTAATGTCTGTATGAAAAACATTTCTTGCATTTGCCTCCAAGTTATCCATGTAAAGAGTTTGCAAATGATCAGAAAGTGCACAAATTTACGCTTCTCAGCACGCTAAAGCATCTGGTGGATTAAGGCTCATTTGGCACCCTGTAAAAATATCCTGTACAGCTGGAGTGTGTGTGTATGTGTGTGTGTGTGTGTGTGTGTGGTGCTTGTACTTCTATACTTGTGAGAGCCAGTTTGATGGGGTTTTTTTTTTACTTTTGAAGTGAAGACATTTTTGTGACTTGCGGTCATTTTGAACTTCCTTCCTTCATCCCTCCTTGTTCTCCTCTCACTGTTCCACTCCTTTTCCACTCTCGACCATTTGCTTTCCTCCTTTGTCTGTCATCCTCACCTCCTCTTCCCACTGCCTACCTCTCGCTTCATCCCTCCATCCTTCATCCTCTCTCACCCTCTCCTATCTTTCTCCTTCTGTTTCACATTTGCTCTCTGCTTTTCATCTCTCTCCCTCTTTCCATCCTCCCTTTGCTTCTCCCTATACCTTTTTCTTCCTGTTTTCTTCCTTGCTTTATTCATACCTCTCCTCTATCCCCTTCCCTATACCTTCTCTCCCTGTGTCTCTCACTTATGGCTTCCCTTCTTATCCCTCCTTTCCTTGCTCTCTCCCTCCTTTCCTCTCTTCTTCTATTCCATCTACTTTCTCCCCTACGTCTCTCCCTCCTTCACTCCCTCCCTCCCTCCCTCCCTCCCTTCATCTCTGACTTAATTACAGCAGCCAGCTTCCCAGATGGCCCCAGTGAGGCACGGCTTTAGTGCTCTAAACACATACATCCTGGACAGATAGGGGATACACACACACTACAACATGTTCTGTCTGTGTGTCTGGGCCTGATACACACACACACAGCATAAGAGACGCATTCACACACACACACACACACACACACACACACACATTGACCCTGTGACACACACAGAGTCTTACCCAGGCTAATGAAGGGTGACCACACGGAACAGAGAGTGGTAAGTGGGGGAGACAAAGCACCAACAGGCTCCAGCACTCTGAACAATTAGCAGTGATGAATGTGACTGTGATGTGGACCCAGAGGCCTTATCACCTGCTGTCACGTCAAACTGTAACTACAGTCGTGCTGATATGTTTTGACAATTTAGTCAACTTTGCTGCAATAATAATTGCTGTGAGTGACTTATGGTGCGTTTGGTGCATTTATTGAAACTCATTTTTTTTTTATTCAAATGACTTTTTCTGTTTTCCATGAGGAACTTAATTTGTGCAGTGGACAGACAAGACAAATAAAGACAATTTTCAGGACATTATCGAGCAGCTTGGACTGGACAGAGTCAATAGATCTGGAAATAAATACATTTTAAAATCATGTTCTCCTATATTAATACCTCTTACTGCCTTGATTGCTTGGATTGCACATGCAGTCGAGTTTGAAGAAGTAGGTCATTCAAACTCGAAAGGCATTCTTAACTAACTATTTGACCACCAGAGAAGGTAAATCACAGCAAAGAATACAGGAAATTCCATCATGCTTAGCTGAAGTTGCAGGGATTGAATCTGGGTTTGTTTCTCAGAAATTTGCTTTGCATTATAAGGCCGTGCCACGTAATGTAGAAAATATGCTATTCATTTACCCAGGCCGCACATCGAACACACCATTTTACCACATAATCCATGCCATTCAATTTATTTGAATTGAAGTTTTTAAAAGCTCTTTAAAAGCTGAGCAAGTTTCATGACCTCAGGCTCTATTAAATCAATTGAAATCCCAGTCTATAATTGTTGATCTGAAAATACCCTCTTCTTCCTCTGCAACCATGCCACACCTATATTCCCATGCAACGAGGTGCTTGTATGGATACACACACACATACACATCGCCACATACACACACACAAACACCCCTCCGATACACACGGACAGGTGCTAGCATGCGGTGAATATTTCATGGCTTGGACAACAGGGCTGGAATGGCTTTAAAGGCTGTCACGGAGGAGCAGGCAAATGGGCTTTGATCAGAGTGGTGCGGTGGGGAGACAGGGCAGGGCGAACAAGCACAGCTTTGTACTGGAGGGGAGATGAGAGAGAGAGAGTCGGAGAGTCAGGCCTGGTGGGGTGATGGAGCGCCCTGCGGGGGGTGTGTGGGGAGGGGAGGGGGGCATGCAGATGAGGGAGAGACAGAACAAGAACGGGAGAGAGAAAAAGAGGAGCAATGGGAGAGTGGGAGAAACTGAGAATGAGAGCGAGAGACGATGGAGTGAAGAGAGGAACAACAGCACAAAAACACATCAGTGAGCGAGAGACAGTCCGAAGTGACAGGGAGAGAAATAAGCTGTGACATCTTCAGAATGATTAACAATGCTAATTTGGCATTTCCTCCGTACGCCAGCCTTGCCCCTGTCATGTTAACTTGTACCTGCTCCCAAGATGACAGGTCTGCTAGCCTCGGGGTTGGGAATGGTACTTTGAAAATGTTATCATTCAAAGATTACTATTTGTTTAAATCTGCAATGCAATTCACTGGAAAACCCAGACTAAATAAGAGAGTGATTTTTAGTTACTTTGGGGTTTCTGTGCCTGTAAAATCCCTAGAAATTGTTCAGTTAACACACACAGTGCAGTTAAATGAATGATTTGTAAATGTTAAGTGTTATTATTACATCTATATTATTATTTCCAATTTTAGATTTAATGCAACTTTTTTCTTTCAAATTTCTGGTTAATTAATCCAGCAAGTAATGAACTATAGTTTATCTGATTACTGTGTAAGGTATTACAATACAGTTTTTGTATTCCTATTATTGCAATACCATTACATATCATCCATTGCTTCGTCACATTGGCTAGCCTCCTATCTGAAAATAGCGTCAAAAAGGTACTAGTAAACATGATGACAAGGTGTGGTACATCTTCAAGGGATCTCAAGGGCTCAAAAAAACACAATAACGTCTCTCATCCACAACAAATCTTTTCCAGGCTCTGGCCTCTGATCTGCACGACAGGTGAGAGAAAGACATTTCCCCCGGTGCTGTTTTTAATAACGGCCCATTAACTTCCTGATTAAGGGTCCTGTGAGCCAGTGGCACAGAGGGCCTGTGTTATTAATTGGGGCTTAACGGGGACTGGTGGAGCCGCTATGGCCGTATTGTGTCTCCAGCCGCTGTCAGGGGTAATGGCTGTTATCAGGTGACGAATGGGCTCATGTGGAGACAGAACAACACACACACACACGCACACACACGCACACACACACACACACACACTCGAAGATAGTATGTAGGTGCACTTACACACACACAAAAGCAGGCATACATACACACACACAGACATTCAGACATTCACCATCAAACAATTACAATGCAGATGACAAAAATCATAGGATGAACACCCACACCCACACTCTCACTCACACACACACACATATACACACACAAACACACCTACACACACACACAGTCTAAATGAGCCAGGGAGACAAAGGGCTATTCCAGCTGAAGTCTTTTTCTAGGTTGGGTTTGTGTGACCCAGTGCAGGCTACACCAGACCATAACTCTAACCGGAAAGACCCTGTCACTGACAGCTACCATCAGTCTTACTGCTAGGCTGTGTGTCTGTGTGTGTCTGTGAAAGAAAGAGAGAGAGAGAGAGAGAGAGAGAGAGAGAGAGAGAGAGAGAGAGAGAGAGAGAGAGAGAGAGAGAGAGAGAGAGAATTGATATGGCATGCATGTGCGCATGCACGTGTGAGTGCATGCGCACATATTGGAGGGTGAATATTGGTATGTAGTAGGGCTGGGCGATATGGACCAAAAATCATATCTCGGTATTTTTAGGCTGAATGGCGATACACGATATATATCTCGGTATTTTCTACGAAGTGGGCTAAATGTTCAGTTGTAAGTCAAAGCCACATGTGAGATGTCACAAGCACTTTCATTAAAACAAGACTGTGATCAAAATAAAATGCAAAGACAGGGTTTCCTTCCCTGTTTTAGAACAGTCTGGTAAGTTCAGAAAATTACATCACTTTATTGTAATGCAGCCTTTAAAACCAGGAAAAGACAACACTTATGCCATATCACGATATTACGATATCCAAAATCTAAGACGATATCTAGTCTCATATCACGATATCGATATAATATTGATATATCGCCCAGCCCTAGTATGTAGGTGCATGCGTGTGAGTACAGGGGTGTGTGTGCATATAGGTAGGAGTGTGTATGTGTGTGTGAGTGCGTGCCTGCATATACCAGGTGTGTGTCAGATCAATGGATCATGGCAGACGCAGGGCTAAATCTATCCTTGTGAGCCGATGGTAACTCCTCTGACGATGTTAGAACACAAATAGAACTTGAAATGCCACGGCTTCCTCTCTCTATGTGTTAAAGTATCTCTCCTCTCCTGTTCTCTCCTCTCCTCTCCTCTTCTCTTCTTCTACTGCTTTCTGTCTCAGTCTCTCACAGTATGTCTGAGGCAGTTTCTTATGGACAATAAATTCTCTTCCATTAAATTATATCCTGACCTGTGGCAGATTTCCCCAGGACTTTCAAAAAAATCATTCTATTCTCAGTGTACAGTGGCTGGTGGCAAGTCCTGTTCTAGGTCATTGCTTCCTGTCTGTAGGTGTTATGTCTGAGGCGATGCCAAATGCAGTCGCTCTCATCCTCTGTTCCAGTGGTCCTCAAATCCAGTCCCTGGGGTCCAGAGTGCTGCTGGTTTTTCTCTTCGACCAGGTAATTTTCATTCTAGCTGTCTGATCAGGGACTGATTTGGACCTGAGATGACAGATGAATGCAATTAACAAAATGGCAGAATCGAAAACCAGCAGTACTCTGGCCCCCAAGGACCAGATTTGAGGACCACTGCTCTATTCTATTCTATTCTATTCTATTCTATTCTATTCTATTCTATTCTATTCTATTCTATTCTACCACATGCCGGTTTCTGCTCTGCTTTTCTGGGCTTGCATGAATGTGTGAGACAATGTAAGTTTGGACCATAACAACTGCTATACTATTCTGTTCTGCTCATACCATAATGTGATATGATGTAGCCTATTTATTCTATTCCGATCACACTCTGTTATATTTTATTCTGTTCTGTTCTATTTCATTCTATTCTGCACATGAGCTGTCGTGATCCGCTGCTCTGTTCCCTTCTGTTCTCTGCGTATCTGCCACTGATATGCTGTTCTATTCAATTCCATTTCACAAACATGCCTAATTCCTAATGGCAATCGTCGGCTGTATTCCAGTGAATATTCTGTATTTACGTGCATAATTACCAATTTGGCTAATTGCATCCAACAGCTAGGCTAATCTTTGCTTTATGCGGTTGTTGTGTGGTCTTGTCTCATCATACAAAACACGATCTACTCATCAACGGACAAAGAGCTGACTGAATGGACTAACCATCATCCATTATGTAGAGCCGTTAATTATATACGCTGAATAATTTACATATCTTCCAATTAACTATCATTCGTGTGCCTATTAGACAAGCTGAGTAATGGAGAGTTCACGCGATCTGTGTGAGCATGTGCCCTCACACAGTGTGTGGGTAAGAGCGTGTGTGTACTTGCACACAAGAATGTGTTGTTTATATGTGCATTGAGTGTGTGTTTGCATGCACGTAGGTGTGTATTCAGTGTGTAGATGTGCACAAGTGTGTGTGTGTGTGTGTGTGTGTGTGTGTGTGAGGCCTCCCCCCATGGCTTGTTTCTAATCACAGAGAGCTGATGCAGGGAGAGACAGAGGGAGACAGACAGAGACAGAGAGAGAGAGAGAGAGAGAGAGAGAGAGAGAGAGAGAGAGAGAGAGAGAGAGAGAGAGAGATACAGAGAGAGTAACAGCCACGGGCAGTGATCAGTGGAGAGAAGGCCATCCCACCCATCTGGAAGATCAGCACACCCAACTGACTTTGTGTGTGTGTGTGTGTGTGTGTGACCGTGTGTATGCATGTATATGTGTGAGAGAGAGAATAAGTGTGTGTGTCCTTACCTACAGGCTAGATAGTTAGCTGGATAGCTAGATAGACAGATAGATAGATACAGGGGGTGGACAAAATAACAACAACAAATATCTAATAAGGAGTAAGACCATTGTTTGCCTTCAGAACAGCTTCAGTTCTCCTTGGAGTGCGTCATACAAGTCCTGAACTGTGTGGGATATCTGACCATTCTTCAAGAAGGAAAGCCTCAAGTTTTTTTGAAATATGAAGGAGTTGGAAATCTGCTTTGCACCTTGCGCTCCAGAGCTTCTCATAAAGGTTCAAAGACGTTTAGATCTGGTGATTGGGGAGGCCATGGAAGGCATTTCATTTCATCCTGGTGTGCATGAGAGCATCTCTTGAATCTGTTTAGCAGTGTGTACGGGGGCGTTATCATCTCAGAATATGGGAACATCATGAGGGAAGTGTTTGCACCACAGGCTGATTTAGTGTGGTGTTTCGTCTATCTTTTTCCAAACCCTGTAGATAGGAACAAGAGAATGTGAGGAACAGAGAGAGAGCTTACAAAAGAAACAGAGAGGGTGAACGACTCTCAGTCAATGAGGATTTGTCACATGGCTTTCTGTCTGATTGGTTGTGGGAGTTTGCATTTCGTTTTATTAGATGAAATGTGTGTCCGGATAATAGATCTGGTCGAAATAATTGAAACAGTATGTGTGTGTGTGTGTGTGTGTGTGTGTGTGTGTGTGTGTATGTGCGCGTGCGTGTGAGTTGGACCAGTGTATTGTCTGTGTGTGTGTGTGTGTGAATGTGTCAAGCTGATGTATGTCTTGCCATTACCACCAATTTCAACACAATACACTGGTCCACCTCTGGCCCTCGGTGGCTCCATGCAGCCCTGTTCCCATCTCTCTCTCTCTCTCTCTCTCTCTCGCTCTCTCTCCCCAGCCTCTTTCTTTCTCTGTCTCAATAGTCTGTCTCTCTTTCTCTGAAAAGCCCAGCCTGTCTCTCTCTCTCTCTCTCTCTGCCTGCTGAAGCCCACTGTAGCATAGCAAAGGCAGCCTACAGTATCTACAGGGTCTGGTGCAGCACACTAGAGGCCAAATGCATACGGACAAAATGTATGCATATGCTAGACTATAGCAGCCTATTAGGTCTCATTAGAGTTTCATATGATGGTAACAGTTATAGATGTATGCATGTGATTAACATCCTTTTTTCAACTATCTTAGTTTTTATTCTAGCAAGAGTAAATAGGTTTATATATTGTCACCCAAATCACACAGTATTTTGAAATAAGAATAACACACACCTCAGATGATAAATTAGACCTACAGATGTACTATCAATCAACAGGCTATTAATACAATGTATTTGGTGCGTAATGGCTGTGCGTAACAATGATGATTATTGGTGTTTATGTCCAAACTAGGTCAAATAGGAGTGTGCACACATCCATTTCTGGCTATTTGTCTGGCTATTTATGGGATGGTAATTATGGTCATTAGGCGCTTGTATATGCATACAGTTTCACAATGATTGAGATTTATAAAATGGTACAATGCATGACAAAAAGACTGTCTATGCATGTTTTGAATTTAGAAATCTACACAGTGTTGTAGATCTGGCCCTAGGACTTTTTCAGCTACCTCATTATTCGACAAGATGATGCGGGGTTTCTATCTCGGCTTAGAGCATATCATGATCATAATTATTGACGTCACTGTTCACCATTGTGCCCTTGCCTTGTGCTCAGTTGGTGATTAGTAAGCATCTCTTTATTTAGGGGTAATGAGCCAAAAAGTTTTAGAACCTCTGTGCTACAGCAGCGTAGCTCTGAATGAACCCTGACAAATGACCTAATTTTCCCTGTGGCTTATAAAATGCTTACTGCAATGTTTGTGAAATAATTTGTTATTTTAACCTATTTTCAAGTATTATCCTAACCCATTTCCAGGTGCAAAAAGCAATTATTGCCCATTAGTTTAGCCTAAATTTGCTGCACTGTGTTAAGGGGCCATCTGCATTGAGAGTAGGGGGAACTTTCTCCACAGTGAAACAGACTGAGGTAACTGAGGTATTGCAGGCTTGCTGTACCCCACATTGGCTATCTTTTGAAGCATCCCTACCATTTTCCTGCGATGCTTTCTTGCTTCTCACACCAAAAAAGTGCCACTTTCTCTTTGAAGTTTGGAAAATCTCCCATTGTAGCCACTAATACTGAATAAAACAGTGTTTACTGAAGGCAGCACCATGTGGAGCCTCCTCTCTCAGCTGACACTGATACATTATCTATACCACCTTAGCTATGCTCTTATCTCTGTGTATGGTGGATCTGTGGATTTGTGTCTGCACGTGTGTGTGAACACGCATGCATGTACGTATGTGTTTGTGTGAGTGTGCTTGTGTGTATGTATGTGTGTGTGTCTTTGAGTGATAGTGCCTGCAGGTGTGTATGTGTGTATAAGCAAACATGTGTGCAGCTGACTGTGTGTGTGAGTGTGTGCTTCTGTATAAGCACACACACACACACACACACACACACACACACACACACACGTACATACATAAGTCATGCTGTGCTGAATTATAGAATCACCTAGAAGTCAGTCTGCATCAGAGTCTGTATGGTTTAATGTCAAATTAAAATTGTTTGTGTGGTTAAAATGTATGTTAATAAATGTTTGTGTGTGTGTGTGTGTGTGTGTGTTTATGTGTGTGTGGGTTAGGGTTCATTGTTCCAGGCCAAATGTTGATATCCCCTGTGACTGAATTTGGGTTAAGTGAAGAATATAGTCATTCCACAGGGTGAATGTCTCCGTGTGTATGTGTGTGTGTGAGAGAGTATGTGTGTGTGTGTGTTTCACAGAATGCTCCATGGGGAGAGAGAGAGCCCCAGGCTGCATTACTCACGCCCTGATCTGACACACGCACACATACACATTCAGGCCGCCGTGCACAGACAGGCCCCAATGCACGTCCTGAAAAATATACACTCTAAAATGCATGTGCACACGCATAGTAAACACACAGAAATACACAAATACCACTCCTCCCCAAAACACACACACAAACACACATACTCTTCCATACAGAGTAGCCACATAGTCTATGCCTTGGAGGCGTGTTCCTGCAGTCCTCAGCACAGCAGCAACCTAATATCGCTCCTATAGATTCTCCAACACTCTTCTATACAAGTCAGTTCCCACAGGTTCTTAAGTTATATTCTGTTGTCTTTGGGTAGCTCAGGTGCACTAACATCGCCAGGGGGTTTGTTTCCCACTGAGGCCACCTACGCTTAAAATATATGCACTCTGTGCACTGTAAGGTGCTTACAATGTATGCAACAGATGGCAAATATGATGTTGCACATTGTTTTATCTGTGGCCAGTGAAGACTGAGGCAAGCAAGAGGGCATTGAGTAGCAGAAAGGAGATAGGCACTGTCTACTTTTTATCGATTTGTGAAACCTAGTTGGGGTGGTGGTGGTTGGGAGGGGAGGTGGTATTGTGGTTTGGCCACCGCAAATAAATATATATATGGGAGGAAACTCTGTAAGTAGCCCTCAGCCTTTACAGCTTGTGACCCCAACAAACAAAGAGATGCCTACACATACCCCCTGATGTTGGGGAACATGGCCAGGTTATGACACCAATCAATGATTGATATTTCCCCAGTGCGGGCTATCTTTCTTGTATAACCACTGGAGGAACCACTGTATAACCTAGAGGCTGCAAACCACTATTTCTAAAGACAAAGCATTTCTTGGTCTTGGAATTACTAATGTCCATCTCACACTATGGTTGAAAATTAGTCACAGTATGATGATGATGTAGCTCCACCAACTGGTCTTCACATCTGGCTGTAATGAGATTACTGAAAATGTCTTTTAAACAGAGTGAAAATTATAACAAGTCATTAGTGTTGCTACACATGAAGTGAAAACGTAAAACTCCCACCCTCAAAATTACTCACAATGAGAATCTTTTGAGCCAAAACTGAGGCTACATCATGAAGGCAGTACCATGATAATATGTCTGTATATTAGAAATACATTTATCTCATTCATATTATCAGCTTGTGGCCCTTCAAAATGAGGCAGCTAAAACCCCTATAGGTTGACAAGCACTGCTCAGTACAGAGGCATTAGTCTTTGGTTGAATCTGACACCTGTGTAATTACAATGGCCACACAATGAGAAGGATGGTATAAAAAACCTGTCTAAGGCATCCCTCCCCGACACCTGAATGTAAGTGTGTGTCTCCGTATGTGTGAAGGACAGACAGAGACACAAGGAGAGAGAGAGAGAGAGAGAGAGAGAGAGAGAGAGAGAGAGAGTGTCTGTGACCTTGTTTTTTGAGCGTACTTATGGGTAACACAAGCAACAGGAGAAAGGGTATTTCTGTTGTATGTGAGTGAGAGTGGATGGGAGACAGCAGGATATTGCCTTACATCCTGTTTTGTGTGTGTGCGTGTGTGTGTGTGTGTGTGTGTGTGTGTGTGTGTGTGTGTGTGTGTGTAGGTGTGTGTCTGGTCTGCATGCCTTGAGGGATAGGTGAGGCTCCCTCTCTCTCCAGCAGCAGGTGTACAAGGGACAAACAGAGTGTCCTTGTTAGCTGAGGTGACACCCTAGCCCTGCCTGTGTGCTGCTGGTCAGTCAGGGGTTACAGTAAAACTCAGCACCTGATGTCCTTAACGCCACCTTTCCAGGCAGCGTGGATGGGGAATTCCCCAAACAATTACTACCAAACATAGTGTTTCACTGCACTGTCATTCCCAAACGTTCAATAGGTTAGGCCTATTAACATTAATGAAGTGATCATTTTCTTGCAAGGTGGATGATGTTATTGACATTGGTTGCGTCCAATTTGCTAATTGCCATCCCTGCAGAAGGCAATATTGCACATGTACCGTGCTTCAAAGCATAACTGTTAACATTTCCACTAAAGTGGAAATTAAATGTCCCTAAGCCATTGAAATCCCCATTGACATCCAATGAAGCTATTATGTATTTCTGATGTTATTAAATTCTTTATGAAAGCAACATGTTGAGTATAATAAAACAGAACAGCACAAAACAAAACAAAACAAAACACAACAGAATAGAATAGAATAGAATGGAACAGAAACAGAATAGAATAGAACATAGCTGGGTAGAAGCAGAATTGAATAGAATAGAATAGAATAGAATAGAACAGGACAGGACAGGACAGGACAGCACAGCACAATCGAATAGAATAGAATAGAATAGAATAGAACAGGACAGGACAGGACAGCCCACACAGCACAGCACAGCACAGCACAGCACAATCGAATAGAATAGAATAGAATAGAATAGAATAGGACAGGACAGGACAGGACAGGACAGGACAGGACAGCACAGCACAGCACAGCACAGCACAGCACAGAACAGAACAGAAGCAGAATAGAATAGAATAGAATAGAATAGAATAGAATAGAATTACCTCCACATAGGGCACCACTTTGCAGGTGAATTCCCCCAGCAGCCAGGACTTGGTCAGCTCGTGGAAAACCACCATCGGCAGACAGAAGAAGATGAGCACAAAATCCCAGACGGCCAAGTTGGCCAGCAGAGAGTTGGAGATGCTCTTCATGTAATAGTTCTGGCACACGATGCACAGGATGGCGATGTTTCCCGCTATCCCCACCAGGAAAATAACCCCGGAGACGCATGTGATCGCGTATGCGCCGTAAGTCTCACTCGTCACCGGATAAAAGGGGTTCTTGATCTCGTCCCCGAAGTCCTGCGAATTGGGAGGGGTCATCGGCGTGGCATCCCAGGGGTTCTCCTCCCTGAAAGTGAAGAACTCGGTCCTCCTGGTGAAGAGGTCAAAGGGCAGGTCGGTGGAGGTGAGGGCCACCGGCTTGGGAATGGGTTCCCACGGCGACGCATGAGGCTGAGCCAAAACCACTGAGCTTTTGTTCAGCCGGTTTCTCCCCCTCTTCCACGCTTTCTTCTGCTCGTCTTTTGTGCCTCTCTTACGCCTGTCGCTCTCCCCCTGACCCCCTCCTCCTCTCCAGCCCATTGAAGAGGGCTTAGCCGCATTGTGGTGTCCACCTGCTGGCGTCCCCGTACTACTAAGACCGCCATTCAACTTTCTCCTCTTATTATGGTGACGCGTCGGGTCCCAATGCGGGGCGGCGTTGGGATCCTCCATGGGTGTCACAGTCCTATTTAAGTCGCGTTTGTTGTGTCCGATTCGCCTCGTTTCTCCTGCAATTACCCTTTTCCATGGGTGAGAGGAGTTAAAGGTCCCTCTGGGAATTGCCCGGTGCGCCTGCGGTTCCACCGAGGACGCACCTGTGGCGTATCCCGGCGAGAGCGCACGGTCTCGGGCTTTATTTTGGGGGCTCTCCCGGAGAGACCCATGGAAGGTCCTGGTATAGTATGTGTTGTTGTTGTTTTCGTATTTAGTTCGTATGTCTCCATTATTTCTCAGAGATAATAACACGTGTGCATGGGCTAATAACACGAATAACGTCCTCGGCGGCAGAATCTGCATGGTCCAGGTATGATTGAGCGCAGATATAATCCTCACAAGTGCATCCTCGTATCTCTCTCGCAGTGCAGGGATACTCTCCCATTCAGTCAACACCCATGTTGGCAATAGCAGCTGGAGAGCTCACCGTCTCAAGAAAAGATCCACATATCCGTCACATGAGCTTTGCAAACTTGTACGGCATATTCCAATTCTGTGTCACCCAGTGTGTACTGCAGCTGCGGCAGCGTAGTCTCTCCAACGCGAGCCAAGCCGCTGCTCTTCCCGCCTCTCCTCTCGGATTCAGTCCTGCTTCCAAAGTCTTGCCATTACCGAGCAAGACAGCAATTCAAAGTCCGGATCCAAAGAGATAGACGAAGAGAGAGGGGAAAAACACTGCATTCGAAATAGTCTCCTCGCAAAATTGTTGCACATCCATGCGATACGCGCACAATCAGCACAGCATCCAGTTTCCTTGTGGGGATAATAGCATCCAAAAAGACACTGTGGGTTCTGTGTGTGTTTTAGTTTAGTGGGTTGGGTCGGCTGGAAGCAGCAGCAGCGTCAATGCGGTGCAGATCGGGTAAAGCCCACTAGATTGTGATGTACGGGAGTAGAGAGAGAGAGAGAAAGAGAGAGTGTGTGTGTGAGAGAGAGAGAGAGAAAGAGAGAGAGAGAGAGAGAGAGGAGGGGTGAAAATCGCTCGGTCCCCTCTCAGATTCTCGTCCCTTCCTCCTCTCCGTCCAGCGTCTCCTCTCCTCTCCTTTCTCCTCGGATAGGACCGTGCGCTAGAAGAAAATGGACTCCCCTGGCGGCTAACCCCGATCTGTCACTCCTCATCCATCACGGAGCATCCAGCAGCCCTGAAGCGGAGTATACGGCTACAGTCCCCCCGGCAGACAAGCCAACCACGCCCGACAGACGTGCTAATAAATATATTACCCAGGCGGTAATTTTTACGCACAGGCGGCGCTGCAATATCGACAAGCGTGCAGCCACACTAATCAGGCATACTGCCGAAGATATCCATCTTAACAGCTCATTCAATCTATTGTTGAGTCTTTAAATCTTATTTTTCTAAAAGCAAGTGAAAATAAAACGCCATTGGTATGAGGTCATTTCATTAGTTTTAAATCTAAATCAACTTGTTTAAAGAATTGTCATGAATAAGGGTGACATTATTACTGGAATGCGATTAGCCTTGTTCTGCAGACAAGTGAAAAAAGGGGAATTATCTCACCCATAAGCATATTTTTTCCACTTTTAAGAAAAATAAGATTTAAAGGAGACCAAAAGACCTTTGCATTTCCCCCCCCCCTATATTATTGATGTACTGCTGCAAGCACCGCTCTTTCTGCAGGACAAGAGATCATTTGCTTTCTGAATGATCTAACCTTTGAGAGCAGTGGGGTTATTTCAAATGAGAGCTGAGGATATGGACATTGATTGTGGCTGATTCAATAGCTGAACGCAGACATAACTGCACCATATATCCATAAAAATATCTTTGTAGGTGCAGAAACCATGTTCAATTAGGCTTATCAAATAGATATTTACAAAACCTATGAAACTATTATAAGCTTTATGAACAGGCCATAAAACATAGATCTGTAATGGTTTCATGAAATCTGAAGTTGAACTTGCATAAGTGAGCTGTGTCTTTGCCAAGTTACTCAACAGAAACAAATTGTTTCCAGCACAGGGGCAAGACAGGACATGCTCAGTGAGAGCTCAGAGGAACATTAACTAGTCAAAGAGGAAATACATTTCACAGATTGACAGTTTAATGTGAGCTCATTCTGTACCTCGAACACAGTGTGGATATTAATAATAATAAATCAAAATACAGTATAATTAAAGGCACAATTTGTCTGTCTATCCATCTGTGCATCTATCTATCTATCTATCTATCTATCTATCTATCTATCTATCTATCTATCTATCTATTTATCTACCTATTTATATATTTATCTAGTTGCACTGTGTATGGCCTATATAAGCATTTATGATATAGTGGGTGCCTACACTAATCAATTCGAAGCCTGTTCATAAATATACAAAGACACACACAAACACACTACAGCCTGTGGCTAAGTACTGTATGTGTCCAGTAGAGATACAGCAAGTCAATAATTCAAGAGACTCTCAGGACTAAATGAAATGAGCACATTATGCCTCAAGTGCTGTTTGTGGACCTTTCACACTCCGGTCCAGTCTCACCACACTCTGCAGTCTTTATGTGGGCAAATAGGAAGGCGGACACTTTCTCTGAAACACATAAGCAAAGATGTTCACATGCAACACATGCTGAAATGGGTACACACACACACACACACACACAGACAAACACACACACACACACACACACACATATTATGCACCACACCATACTTTGAGCAGACCACACACTCTGCAGGCTGTATAACAGACAAACATTCCTGTACCAGTGGGTATTAATAAACACACATACACACATACAAGAAAGCATGCATTCAGACACACAAGCATGCACAGACATGCACACATATACTCACACAGACACACACACACACAAGCATGTGCACTCACGCAGATAGACATAAACATACATATAAACATTGTAAACAGAACAGTTTGGCAGTAATACTCAATACTGGTATGTGTGTATGTTTGTTTGTTTGTGTGTGTGTGTGTGTGTGTGTGTGTGTGTGTGTGTGTGTGTGTGTGTGTGTGTTCCAGAAAACATATGCAGGTGCTGAGAGGGAGAGAGAGAGGAGAGTGAATTGGCAGACACAGCGGACATCTAGCTGGTGACCTTCTACATCAAATAGGTGACTGGAGCCAATTCCAACCAGGGGAGCACACACACACACACACACACACACACACACACACACACACACTGCCAAGTTTCACTGGGGGGGCTGAATAGTCAAGATAGATAAATAGAGCTGCTCCTGCCAATATCTTAATCTGACCTTGATTCGACTTAAAGGAAAAAAGTTGTGTAAAGTAGCACCAAGGAGAAAAACTTTTATACAGCGGCTTGGGTATTTTGGATTAGATGAAACTTCTAACTTTCTGTCTATCTATCTATCTATCTATCTATCTATCTATCTATCTATCTATCTATCTATCTATCTATCTATCTATCTATCTATCTATCTATCCTTATTTCTTTAGCAAGTTTCACATAGGCTACTTAACAAAATTATCTCAAAACAGTTTACACCTACATATATGATTTCAAGTTGCACTGTGTATGGCCTATATAAGCATTGCAGTGGGTTAGTTTCCAAATCAGAGGATGTGTGTGTGGATCTGTCTATGTATGTATGTATGTATGTATGTATGTATGTATCTATCTATCTATCTATCTATCTATCTATCTATCTATCTATCTATCTATCCATTCATCCATCCATCCATCCATCCATCCATCCATCTATCAAATATCATGGATAACTTGGATTTCTCTCCTTTGATTTCAAAATGCGTCCTCCATATGTGAGCAAAGCCTGACGATACTAATCACAGTATAGATGTTGACACAGCACAAGATGCGTAGGGCCTCACAGGTTAAGTCCTGTGAACTACACAGACCGGCGTTGTGTATCTGACCTTGAAAATACCAGTGCAGCAACCTATGGTTCAGTTGTAATCGGCTGCGAGGCACAGACCAAGACTTTACATGTAATTAACATGTCTATTGTGTGTGTGGTCCGCTGAGACTCGGCTAGCGCAGTAACCTTGGCATGTGTGGGTGGAGATAAAGAGGAGAGGGGACTCTAGCAGATGTACTCATGCAAGGAAGCACTCAAAGAGTTACACACAGAGGGACGTGGAGGGCACACGCACACACACATGCAAACACACACACATACATATACAAAACAGCACAACACACAAATACAAACAAAAACGTCCACACAAGAGGCACAAATACAAAGAATAAGTGCACACATGCATAGGCAGACAACATGAACTCTCACTCACTCTCTCTCACTTACACACACACACACACACACACACACACACACACACACACACAAACATATAGTGAGGACTCAGGAGTCTTAATGAGTTTACTAGAGCGTGCAGTAGGCAAGGAGAAGAACATGCCTGGACCATGAAGATTTCATGGCTGTCTCCCTGTATGCACTGTGTGCAGAATGAATTATACACACACACACACACACGCACGCACGCACACACACACACACACACACACACACACACACACACCAAAAAGACACATAAATGCAGAAATGGAGACACATACAAAGGCACCCCAAGACTCATGTGGACACATAAATAAAACAGACACACCCACAGACAGACAGAAAGACAGATGGACACACACACACACACACACACACACACACACACACACACACACACACAGGCCTATATAGGGGCCCGATGAATTATGGAAGCGTTCAGTTTGATTCAGTTTGATTAGACTGCAGGAGGCTGGTGAAGAAACAGTTTGCAGACTTTTACTCATCTAAATTACACCTCCCCCTCTCTGTGGTCTTGTTGGGAATAGTTTTTTGTCTAAATTACAGTAATCAATTGAGGGATGGAAATTTTATCATCCAGCCAGCCTGTGGCTGCAATTTGTAGGTCCGAGTCAGTGCGAAATTGTCTTCACAAACCACAGATCTGAATGGGCAAGTGAAGATATATATTATTGAAACGGCAGCCGAAAGACATTGGGTTAAGGGAATACATTGATTTTTCAGCAAATAGCCCTATTTATTTATATTACACTTGACACTGCAGGCATATAGATGATGCCTTTATAAAGATTTCTCAACCTACTGTTGTATGATGAGAAGAGGGATAGCAGTCCCTTTCTGTGTGTCCAGTATTTATTTGGTTTGCATTGTAATGCTTTATCATGCTGTGCTGCCAATCTATCATCTATCATAACACAGTGGTGAGTTGATCCAAAAGCTTATTTACTGTAAGTCAGTGTTTTCCTTTAAGATTCATCCCTGAACGATACAATATTCTCCTTGTTATAGTGTCAGCATGTCTCCAGGAGGCTCTCACTGTGGATTTATGGAAGGCTGTAGTCATTGATGAACATATGAATACACAGTGTAGCTTAGTGTGAGCAGCAGTGCATCTTTTCCTGCATATTCACCAACATAACTCACTATGGCTGAGCGCTGGTCAACATACAGTTCAATGCCACCATCTGGTGGTACTTTATAGTGTAGCACCAACACAGCCGACATTTGAAACGTTCAAAACGCTGTATTTATTTTGGAAAAATATAATTACTTTAAGTTTGTCATCAAATATCTCTAAAATATGAGGATGCATGGTACTAAGTAATAGTTACTTACTAAAGTACTATAATTTGTTTTATTTTGTGTTATCTATCATTTTGCAAGAAAAAAATGGAGGACATGGAGGATACCTTATTTTTGAACATATCTATTTCATGTTAGAGTACCGTTTTATGACCCTATGATCCAAAATCTCATTCAACACCTATTGTATAGTTTCAAAGAGAGAGAGAGAGAGAGAGAGAGAGAGAGAGAGAGAGAGAGAGAGAGAAAGAAAACAAAGAGCAGAGAGCAGAGGACAGACTGCAACGATGCTCATTCACTCTTTGCATTGTGCTGTTCTACTCTGGAAACAAATTATTCATACCTCTGTTTAGTATTCTCCCTCTTTCACTTTCTCTGTCTTTGTCTCTTCTTCATTGTCTCTCTCTCACTCTTTCTCAGCCTCTGTTTCAAAAACACCTTCCCCTTTGTCTTTTGCCTCTCTCTGTCTTTTCTGCCTCACTCAATTACTAATTTTTATCTTTCCCTTTCTCTGTCTTTCTCCCCATTTCTTTCTCTTTCTCTATTTCTCATTTCTCATTTGGACTCTCTTCCTTTACTGTATCTCTCTCTCCTCTCTTTTGTCTATCTTCTCTCTCTTCTCCCCCTCTCCATCTCCTGCACATACTGTATTTGTGAGGTAAGAGCATACAAAGGGCCACTTCTTCTGCCAATTTCAGACATTTCTCTTTGTGCCTTTCCTCTTTGTTACTGACTGTCACTCCTTCTCTCCCTCCTTTCATTCACTTGATTACTCTCTCTCTCTCTGTGTCTCTCTTTCATCCCACCTGTGATTGAGAACACCATTACTCATCCACTAACAATGGTGGACATATGATTATTTAGCATGCAAAAAACTGAAACAAAGAAAAAGGGAGGTGGGGAAGAGAGAGCAAGAGAGAGAGAGAGAGAGAGAGAGAGAGAGAGAGAGAGAGAGAGAGAGAGGCAATGCTGTACTGTATATGGTCAAGCCTCTTTGAATTGAATTGAATTGAGAGAGAGAGAGAGAGAGAGAGAGAGAGAGAGAGAGAGAGAGAGAAAGAGAGATAATAAAAAATATAGAGATGTAGGATGTTCTTTAATGAAACATCTCACTTTTAAGAAATAGACGGGGGGGGGAAATCCATCAAAGCACCATAATAAACCCACCATCTCTCTCCCTCTATCTCTCTCTCTCTATCTCTCTCTCTCTCTCTTTCACACACACACACACACACACACACACACACACACACACACACACACACTCAAAGAGAGGCAGCACACTGTACCACAGAAGAACAGCTGACAGATAAAGAGGGGGAGAGACAGATAAAGAGAAAGACAGACGAGAGAGACAAAGAGACTGTAATTTTTCCTTGAAGCTCATGTGGTTGCAGAATATCCATTTTGTGCAGTGAGCAGTGTATCAGTCAAAGCCTCAGCGACTGTACACCGCTGCAGCAAATGATCCTTACAGAGAGACGATTAAATTGTCATCTCATTGCTATTGATCGCGGTTTGCTAAGCTTTAAGTGGATAAATGAGTCTCCGGGAGAGCAGAGACGCAGTAACACTTGACTTCTTGAACCTTTATATTACCAGATGTGTTGACTGACAACACATTGTTATTTAAAGTCCTGGAGGAGGAGCTGAGGGCAGAGAGTGGGTCACACCGCTCATTATCAATATGTGGATTCATCACAATAGCTTATTTTTTTCCCTCTATGTTTTTGTATTATTATTTTTATTACATTTACTATGCTGTATCTCATTACACAGCTTATGACATTTATAAATTTATAAAGTGATTCATGAAGGGGATTTTTAAAGTATATATCTACTGTACACTCCTGGCACAGTCTTGTACTACTGGCTTCTGAGCAGCTTCCCTGGAGCAGTGTGGGGTTCACTGCCTTGCTAATGAGCATTAAAATAGTAGTTGGCGAGCTTATCATGATTTTTCTACCTAGTGAATATTTCTTCATATGCACTGCAGGTTTTTTTCAAAATGTCCTGTCAATCAAACACATTTTTTTCTGAAATTATTATTGCAGTGATCTATTTTTAATGTCCCAATACACAAAACTATATTTGGCATTTGGCAGAGACCAAGAGACAGAAGGCCCAATAGATAGATATGTGAAGATGGCTTCACTTGCACCCTTGGCCGTGCGCACGCGCGCGCACACACACACACACACACACACACACACACACACACACACACACACAGTCTTACTTATGTCACTTTTGGGGTATTTACATAGACTTACATTCATTTCCTAGAGACTTACCCTAACCATAACCATAACCACTACTTGCCTAAACCTAACCCTTACCCTAACCTTAACCACTGACCCAAAAATCAGCTTTTTACCAATTGGGGAAAATGGCTTTTGTCCCCAATTGCACAAGCGGACCCCAATCAACTGGTCTTAAGTCTGGTGTGTGTCCCTGAAAGTGACTTAAGTCATACCCACACACACACAAACACACACACACACACACACACACACACACACACACACATACACACACACACAGGAACAGGCCCTATATCTATATCCAGATAGTGTGAAAAGCCTCAAGCTAAAAGTGTAACAGCGTCCCTGCAGCACTTGACTATGCTGTGTGCATTGACTGGTTTTGTCAGGCACCAAAATGCATGCATGCATGAATGCAAGTGTAGCTTGCATTCATGCATGCATGCACACACACACACACACACAGGGTGGCTTGCTGTGTCTGAAAGGTGGGAGGTACAGACTGAATAGCAGGAGTTGATTAGAGATTTATTCAGAATCATGTATGGAGAGCCTTGAAACCAGACACATACTAGACTGGAAATGTAGAATCACAGGGAATGTCAAATGATGCAATTGCTGAAAAAGAGACACGTGCCGACACACACACACACACACACACACACACACACACACACATACACACACACACACACACACACACACACACACACACACACACACATAATATGTTGAATGCTGTTCACAAATGACCTCAGGGAGACACCATAAAAGCTGAAGTTCTAAACGTTTTTCAACACAAACTGGAGAAACGTAGCCTCACCCTTGTACCCAGTCTAATGAGAACAAATTGCTATTCTTGTCATGTGGAGAGCCATGACTCACACCGATTCCTACTGTATCACAGAATGTTGCAAGTGAGCGAACATGAAAAAGTAAATAGCAGCCAGTAGTTTGAATGAAGCTGTCCACACTGACAGCGAGCGTCAACAAATGTCTCTAATTTCAGTGACACTTCGCAGGTGCACCCCACTTCCAAACTGTGGCTATTGCTGGAAAACTGGACTTATATTTCTTGTATGATGTTGGATGAGAAAAGATTATATTTGAGGTCAATAAGTGCCCTCTTCTCTATACCTGAACTCTCTTTATACCTGAACAAAAAAGAGGCTGCTTGACTTAAAAATACTGGCTAGTTCCAGCCATGCAGCCTCTTTTTTTGTAGCTCCTATAGCTCCTAAAAACATTATTCAAGCTAGGAGCTGCTAGCCACAAAACAGCCACTCTGGAAGTTGATTGGTTCACGTCTTGTACCTCAGCAACACTGTTCAGATCACAACCACGACATTTTCCAAAATCTTAATTCTTAGCATTTGTTTTACCCTTTGTGCACCAGATGGGTGGGGTTTCTCTCTTGGTTTAGCACATCAGGACAGTGATTTTCAAATGGTTTCTTGTGATTGTCTAAACTTTCTGGCATTCATTGTATTATCTTCTGCAGCAATCCCCATCCATCTAGCACCTGAGTATGCTAAACCAACCATAAAGAGTATGCAAATACTTTGAGGTGCAAATACTGAGTGTGCAGATAATATTTGATCCTGTCTGGTCCAAACACATTGTTTAAGAAGCACTGTGATAGAATGATTATATTTATGTGATTTTCCAGTACTGAAAACCAGGGGAAGGTTGTTTGCTTTCAGCTAGACATTTTCTTGGAATTGGTAATTTTCTGATACAGGTTTCAGAGAGAGAAACCATACAATGTTATAGGGAATCTCACAGTTGTTTGAATCCAGGAATCTGTTCACAAGAACTACGATCCATGAAGCAGCTTAATTGCTCTCCAGCGAGTAGCTGTCTGAGGTTTCTAGTTTGAAACGGAAGTAATATAATGGTCACATAAAATCCAGGGAACACTATATCCAGATATCCACACACAAATTTGTCGAAGAAGAGTGGAATTTTAAATGGGTATTTATGTTGACTTTCTAGTTTGAATCTACACTGAATGTACAAAATATTATGGACCCTTTTTTCAAGAATTACACTGATGAGGTGAATCCAGGTGTAAGCCATTATCCCTTATTGATTTCACTTATTAAATCTATACCAATCACAAAGGAGGAGATGTAGATAAAGAGAAGCAGATGAGTCACAGAAGGATTTTTCAGCTTTGAGACAGTTGAGATGTGAAATGTGTGTGTAAAAGGGGTCGCAACTCAATATCAGGAAGATTAATTAATATTTGGTACATATGTCTTATAAATCATCTATACATAAACATAAGGGTCACAGAGAGAAATCAAAAAACAACATTGAAAATCATCTAGTTGTTGGTACACAAGAAATCCTCCAATAAGAATTACAATCCCTGATGACACATACTAGCTCTAAGTGTAGCAGCTTCTCTAGAGGTTTTTAGTTTGTAGTGTAGTTCACGTTACCTTGGTGTCTTAAATGTGTAGCTCAATGGGGAGCGCATGGCACTGATACTGCCAGGGTTAGAAGTGTGATACCCACTGGGACCAACCATACTGAATAGGTTACACTGAGTGTGTGTTGACATGGGAAATGGAAATGGAAGAGCAACAGCAACCTCTACTGGTTAGACCAGGGCTATGCTAACTACTTTCTCTCCCTGTGTACGTGTGTGTGTGTGTGTGTGTGTGTGGGTATGACTTAAGTCACTTTCAGGGACACAAACCAGACTTAAGACCAGTTGATTGGGGGCGGCTTGTGCAATTGGGGACAAAAGCCGTGTCCCCAATTGGTAAAAAGCTGATTTTTGGGTCAGTGGTTAAGGTTAGGGTTAGGTTAAGGTTAGGGTTAGGTTTAGGCAAGTAGTGGTTATGGTTATGGTTTTGGTTAGGGTAAGTCTCCAGGAAATGAATGTAAGTCTATGTAAATACCCCAAAAGTGACATAAGTAAGACTGTGTGTGTGTGTGTGTGTGTGTGTGTTGGGGGTGTTGAATACCTTCGGATATTTATTGTCCAAATCAATTTCTCAACAATATTACAAAGCTTTTCCAACATTGGAATTATTATTTATTCTCAAACTTTTATATTGTCTCGTTGATTGGGAAGCTTTGCTCAAGACTTTGGCCTCTGTGCTGCTGTCGTTATGTTGTTGGGTGTCTTATGTAACCTAATATCGCCCTGTTTAGCTGTAGCTGTTTCTAATTTCTGCCTTACAAGCTAAATCTCTCCCTGTGGGGTAAATAAGATTTCAGCTGAATTAGCAGTGCAGTACGGATTGCAAAAAATGATTGAGTTTTGAATGCATTTTTTAATAGGCCTACCCATGTGTGTTTGTGAGTGTGTGTGTGTCTGTGTGCCCATGTCTATGTTCACATGTATGCGTGTGTAGCCTATACAGTACATGTGTGTGCACGTGTCCGTGTGTGCACTTGTGTTGAATGGTCTGTCATCTCTCTTATGTTGTCTGCTAAACATGAAATCAAAGGCATGAACGTTTATTTCACAAAATTTGACCATATGTTTAATCATACCTGTTGATAATGATAGTGCCACTTTTTAACTTACAGTCTGATTTTGAAGGGAAAGTAATCCAAATATCGCAGAAAGAGAGAGTTTTTAGCACTTTAACACTTTTCCTCTCAGTGAAAACATGTGAGCTCTCCATGGCTAAACCAAAATCCTGACAGAGTAAGAGAGGGGGTAGAAGAAGAAGAGAGAGAGAGTTAAGGCTGGTGTGTTTTTTTAATGCATTTTTTTACCGTCAACAGATCCTATGAAATTAAAAAAATCAGCAATGAATTTGTTTTGTTAACAAGTCTCGTCCTTGTAGTCGATGCCCAATGTCTCAGTAGCCATAGAACTCCATTGTATTAAAAAAATGATTAAAAACACGTCAAAGAGCCATGCTGTTGCTCTGGGCAACATATTTCATCATCGCGATGCACCGGGCCAGCCGACTTTTTCCTCAAACAACTTAATAAGACGGCTGTAAAGACGTTTGTGATCTCAGGAAATAAGTTCCGTAGCACTGAAAATAGTCCCCGTCGTAATGAAGAATTTGTTCCCATTTGAATTTGATTTGGTAATAACTACAATAGCCTGACTTGCAACAGTTAGCGATTTTTAAAACTGAAACTATGTCTTTGTGAGGAAGTTGGAAAGTAATGGGAGTAGAGCAAACGCATTGTTGATTTTGTTATTTTTTATTGTTGATGATAAGAAATGTATTTAAAAACACCAGCCGTATCCTTTAAGGTAGGGAGGGAGGAGGGAGATTGAAATTTGGTGGTGTAGTGAGATTACTATCTATGAGCACAAATACAAACATGGCACTTTTTTTGATTTTAGATTATATTAAAGGGGTTTCATAAAGGTTGGGGGAGTAACAGAGGTGACATGCAGCAAATATCATTGGCTGGATTCAAACCAGTGACATCACCAATACATTTTATGCACCTCGCCCACCAGGACACCACTCCACCAACCTGATGCTCTCTCTTTGTCTTGTCCTCCGCTCTGCTCTGTCGCCCGCAGGGCCGCTTGACACTGGAGCAGCACAGCCCAATTCCCGTTATGATTCAGTAAAGCACAGATGGATTGAATTTAATTCACTGGCTATATAAACACAGTGGGAATGTCATTTGCTGGCAGCGAAAGCAAACAAAAGCACCAACTGAAAAACAATTTTTGCCCTCAGCGTATATTTTTTCATGCAAGTCCAAGGGAAAATAATGAAGTTATTATTTTTCTTTTTTGAGGAACTGTAAAATGTAAGTGTGTGTGTGTGTGTGTGTGTGTGTGTGTGTGTGCATACATTCAAGTGTGTGTGTGTGTGTGTGTGTGTGTGTGTGTGTGTGTGTGGCCGCATGTATGGCATGCATGTGTGAGTGCGCTTGAGTGCATCTCATGCGTGGGTGGGAATTTTAATTGCTTGTATATTGTCCGCTGTATGATTACTCTTTCACTAACTCACAGTTGAACAGGCTGTAAGGTAATAGTAGTTCCTCAGGTGGCCAGCAGGTGCCACTGTGGTACAAAGAGAGAGTGGCAGGGGCTAGGAAAGAACGAGAAGGAGGGGTCCTGCATGTCACAACATTCAAACTTTGGGTTACAACAGGCAACACAGTGCTTATTTTCATTGGTCTGGTCATCACTGTTTGTATCAAAACAGTACAAAATGTCACTGACCAGGTTTTCTACTCCAGTGACATTTTCCAGTGATATTTTTGACTCCTACTTTCCTCCCAGGCGGGGGACACGAAATGCAGTCGTGACTGCAGTGGAAAACAATTAAGTGTTGAGGTTATACAATTGGAGTAGGGCTCTCCAAGGCTGGTTCTGCTGTTATAAGCTTTTGAAATCCTCTGTGTGTGTGTGTGTGTGTGTGTGCGTGTGTCTGCATGTACTGTTTCTACGTGTTCATGCTTGTCTTTGTACTCTAATGACTGACTCTCTGTGTGTGTGTCTGTGTGTGAGTGTGTGTGTGTGTGTTCCCATTACCAGTATTGGGGTTATGGGAAGGAAACCTCCCGTCCCTCAGTTTCAACTTGGCCATAGGGGATCTGCTAATAAGCACCCACACACTCAATACCAGCATTCTTACACACTGTGTGTATAAGGCTGTGGAGGGTCGATAATCAGTCCATCGTTAGTCAGTAACTGAGGTGAATCTTCAGAGTGACAGATGTTTTTTTTACCACACACTACAACTTTTCTGAGTTCAAGTGGGACAACAGAAGGAGAAAAAAAAAGCTAAGTTACATACTTGATATGAGAGAGGTACACAGAATGACAGAGGGAGAGAAAAAGAAAGAGAGTGGTAAAAGGAGATAGGGAGAGAGAGAGTGAGAAAGTAGAGAGATGGAGAAGGGAGAAAGACAGAGGCAAAGAAAAAGAGAGAGAAGACAGAGGAAGGAGAAGGAAAGAGAGAGACAGCGGCTCAGCATGGCCTTGTTTGCTGCTTCATTAATCCTGCCTCAAAGGGTCTGCTCTTTGTTGTGTGTGTTTGTGCATGTGCATACATATATATATATATATATATATATATATATATATATAAGTGCATGTTTTTGTATGTTGGCAGATGTTTTTGTGTGTATGTGTGTATGTGCATGTTATGCAGCTTGCAAGGGAAAGAGTCTGATCGTGCGTACTGTAGTGTGTATGTGTGTGCTTGGGCACGAGTGTATGTCAATGTGTATGTGTATATACAGGCACAGTTCTGTGTGTGAGTGTGTGTGTAGTAACTGCTGACTCCACAGCTCATTAGAGACCACCAGGGAGTCTTGTGGCCTCCAACCAGTGAGGGGGAGGAGGAGAAGACCGTGACCCAGACATGAAGCCAGACACTGGGATGCAGAAGACAACTCCACCTGGGCCCCGCTGGGCTCAATCCAGCATTCGCTCTGCTTTATGTTTGTGTAGCGATAGCTTTGAATGGGGAAGTAATAATAAAGTTAGCATTATAGAGCAATATTGCTGCCGTAGCTTAATTTTCTGATTGACAACCATGCATCTTTAATAGATTTTCAGTGTGTTAAAACCAGCAGCAGTAATAGTTTTTGTAATGCTACACTGTTGACTGTGTATAGCCCAAATTTCCCCTAGGGGATCAATAAAATGCATCTTATCTTATCTTAGCCAGACAAATGTGAGCTGAAAAAGTCGAGCTAACATCAGGACATAACAAAAACAAAACTGATGTTTAGATGTGTTTCGCTGATAATCTAAAATAATATGTGGCTTGTATGAGGATCTAGGAGCAGGAAAGAGTGTGTGTGCCTTGCTGCCGTTTCATCCCTAAGCCCTGGATGGGAAAACCAATTGAAACTGACTGTTAGGAAGAAGAAGCATTATTCTCCCATGAGGCTTCCTTTGAGTCTGTAGCTCCTGCATTCATTTTGTGAACCTCTGAGAAATCAGTTCAAGTCAATTCAATTCAATTAGGAATGCAAAATGGCACTTGTGAAAGTGATCTGTCGTTTACTGAACACATTTTAAAACACGTTAAGTGATTTTTTTTAAGCTATCAAGCATAACACATTGTGGTCTTTAGCCTGAGGGGATGATGTTTAAAGCTTCAAGTTTAATTTATATAGCACATTTCATACAGGAAGCATCACAACGTGCTTTACAAAGCAGTGAAAAAGCAGCTCAATATAAAACTAAGCAAAAAAACAAAACGTAATAAAAAAGAGAAAAAAAACAGCTGTTTAACCAGATAGGGCCGAGTCAAATGGGGTTGTGAAAAGAAATGTTTTCAATTTGCTTTTACAAGAAACTAGTGTTTGGGGATTTCTTAGGTCATAAGGCAGGCGATTCCATTCGGAGGGAGCATAAAAACTAAAAAAAGCTTCACCTGCTTTTGAATCTATCAGAGGAACAACCAGGAGGGTGCTGTGTGATGATCTAAAGGTGTGTTGTGGTTGGTGTTAGAAAAACATTTCTTCTATGAAATATGGGGCAAGGCCATTAAGAGCTTTATAAATAAGTAAAACCATTTTAAAATTGATTCTTGTAGGAAGTGGGAGCCAGTGACGGGACTTAAGAACAGGTATGATATGGTCAGTTGTTGTTTTTTTTATATGAGCAGCAGCGTTTTGGACCAGCTGAAGGCACTGAATGGTTTTCTTACGTAGACCAGAAAAAAGGCCATTACAATGACAAACGCATGCACAGGTTTCTCAGCATCAGACTGTGAGAGAAAACCTCTTATTTTTGTAATATTTTTGAGATGGTAAAAAGCTGATTTAGTGACTGTGAAAACTGTGACCACCCCAAGATTTCTTACTTGGTCCTTACACTTTAGGGAGAGCATTGAGATAGTCTGCTACTTTTTGACTGTTTGCCTTGGTACCTAGCTTCAGATTGACCTGGGTGTAGCTGTAAAAAGCTCCAGCAAATCCATGCATGAATATCAGAAATGCAGCTTTGTACCATCAGCATCATTATGGTAATGTGTGTTGTGCTTCTGTATCACATGTCCAAGTGGGAGCATATATAGATTGAATAAAGATTGATGAAGGAGAAAAGTTAAAGAAGGTCTTTCAGTGGTCTAAGGCAGATACCATGTAACTGCGATGTCCTGGGTTTGAATGCAGCCTCGGACCTTTGTCGCATGTCATCCCCCTCTCTCTCCCAGTCTTTCTGTTTCTCTTCACTGTCTAATAAAGACAAAAATGCCCCACAGCCTGGGTCTGCATCACAAAAATACAATTACATACAATTTCACAATCCTGTCCTCATAGCATCAGTTGGGCAGTATTGAAAAAAAATCCCTATGGGGATCAATAAAGTATCATATTACATTACATTATTACATCAAAGCACAGCTGTGAATGCATCCTGGTGGTTACAAAGCACTGGTTTATATATACCTACAGTAGTATAGCTGCTGTCTAGAGAGGATGACATGGTCTGAGCTGGTGTACATGCATGTTTATGGAGGTTATGGAGGTAACTGTATGTGTGCGACTGTATGAGTAGTTTGTCTTGTCTTGTACTGTCCTTGGATGATGTGTAAAAGCATGTGTGTGGGTGAGTAAGAGATGCATGACATAGGTGTGTGTCATCTGTGCATGTCGGTCCTAATTAAGGTACAAATCATGTAACAGTGGAGAGAAACTCTGACTAAAATGCAGATATTAAATTCTGGATGAAACAAGATTATGGCTGAGAGCTCGCAGATGATATGACATGGAGAAATAGAGAGCAGAAATAGAGAAATGAGGTTTGACTCATATTGACAGCGCAACAATGAGCCCATTTCTGACCCTGCACTGCTGCTGGGTAGATTTCAGGACTAATCAAATGTGTGCAGCGTTGTCTGAAGGTTTCATTCATATTGAGCCAAAAGACCCCAAAGTGCTCATCATCTCTTCAACCAGAGAGCGAGAGAAAGAGAGCAACATAATAGCTCTCTAAAACCCTCCATTATTCCAGCCGAGACATCTGCTGCTGTAATGAAACCAACAAACAAACATACATAATTCAACCAGCCAGCCGTTTTTGCATTGAGTGGAAATGAGCAAAAAAACAAGAGTCCAATAACTATTGCCAGGGAAAATGATGAAGTACCGCACTTACACCTAAACGGCCTTATTTACACTCATTTGTTAGGGGCAATTCGGGAGGTGAAACACTTTGCGTGCGTGTGTGTGTGTGTGTGTGTGTGTGTGTGTATGTGTGCATAGTGTAGTACAGTTAGAAACAGTATCTTCTGCGGAGGGGGAAAGTTCTGGTGTCATTTTTTATGACAGCACAAAACATTAGGTTGCAATAAACTGAGTCTAGCTCAAAATTAGGGCACTAACAGTGGATTAGACTTATGATGATGTAGCATAGGGCAATAACTCTGGGAATAGGCCTCAAGCACACACACACTTACACACAGGCGTGCGTGAAAACAAGCACATATTCATACACGCACATGCGCACACACACTCACACTCACACACACACACACACACACACATCTACACACACTTGAGCACAAATGCAGGCATGAAAGATAAAACACACATTTGCACATACACATTCAATATGCAGGTACTAGCAGGCATGCAGGTAGACACACACACGCATGCGCGCGCGCACACACACACACACACACACACACACCTTTACCTGTTTTGATTTTCTTACATCACCTCTCCCACAGCTCCACACACCCAGTTCACAGCCTCACTTGTTATCTGCAAACCTATGACTTAACAAGACAGAGAGAGTGAGAGAGAGAGAGAGAGAGAGAGAGAGAGAGAGAGAGAGAGAGCAGTGATGAACCAAAAGAGAGAAATAGATGAGAAGAAAGAGAGAAAGAGAGAGAGGGAGAGTGAGAAAGATAAAGAAGTAGAGGAGGGAGAGCAAAAGAAATGAGAGACAGAGGGGAGCAGAGGCAGTAGAGAGCAGGAAACAAAAAGCAGACCAAAAGAGCGATAGAGAGATGAGGACAGTGAAAAAGAGGGGGAGGAGGGCGAGAGAAAGTGACAATTAGAGAAAAAAAAAAGAAAGAGAGAGAGAGAGATGAATTATGCATCGGTGTGACTAGAGGGCAGGAGGAAACCAATCTGGAGGGGAGGAGATGCCAGACTGATACAAGCTCCACTTATCTCTACAGTGACCTTCTCTACCCCTCCTCCTCCTCCTCCTCTCCAAAAACAACAGGCACGTGGAGTCAGACTGGGGGAGGGAGAAAGAGGGAGAGAGAGAGAGAGATTGCAAGAAAAAGAGGGAGAGAGGAAGGCTAAGAGTATGTGCGTGTGAATGGGAGAGTAAGGGAGTAAGATGGACAAAAATAGAGGGGGAGAGTATGTGAATAAGAGATAGACTAAAACATTAAGAGAGAGAGAGAAAAAATGAATAAGGGATAGGGAGAGGAGATGCTGTAAGGGAGGGAGAGTGACGGGGCTTTTAAGGAGGGGATGAAAGCAAAGGAGAGAGAGAGAGATGGATGAAGAGATGGGAGGGAGAGGAGGAGGAGCACCTTCAGTCCAACTCTAGAGGTGAGAGCAGATGATGGAGTTGATTGTTATCTTTCTTTGGCTTTAGAGAGAGTATAGCTCCCTCCGTTCTGACCTGGGCGCGCGCACACACACGCACACACACACACACACACACACACACGCCATAAACAAATGCACACAGGAAAAGAGGTAGCCTGCACACATGGAATCGCAAACAGACACGAAGAAAGAGACCGTCAGACACACTCATACCACACACTGAAAGAAAGACTCCATTGGATAAAATGAAAAATGCATAGTGGTCAGTCTAAAATCAAGGTTGTTTTTCTTAGTTCCTTTTGGAGTTCATTTTGGAGATACAAGGTTTTTTACCTGACAACAGTGATATACATGTTTCCCGCTGCACACACACATAATACAGTACTAATTACATTTTGTGAGCTTAGAATTTGAAGGTTCTCATTTAATCAAAATTGAGTTATCCACTTATTCATGATCTTTGAATGTTAGTTTATGCTTGTGTGGTCATATAACTTAAAAAAAAAATAAGGCTTTTGAGTAGGTATTTAAAGACTCCATGAAATGGCAGCTTTACTTCCTTGATTTGATGCATTTCTTGTTGAAACAGGATGTCGGGGCGGGACATAATGCAGTGAGGGATCATTCAAAAGTCTAAACCAATGGAAAGGCAATTCCTTTTGATGGGTGGGTGCGGAGGGGCAGGACTGTTCAAAAATGGTGATGGTGATGGTTAGGCTGATGGTTTTATTGGTTGGAAACTTACATTGTGCCTATTAGTGCAGCATGAGGTCATGAAAGATACTCTGCTTTCCATCAAGAAAAAGTAATGGGAGTTCATTTCATGGGGACTTTGAAAAGATATAAAGGTACATAACAGTTTTGCCAGTTGCCATGTCAACTCTTTATTGCTCAGTATGTCAGACCTGCACTCTACACAGATAGAACCTTGTAATTCCAAGCTCCACTAACACTTCTAACACTTTCGCCAGCTGGAAAGTTAGTCAGTCAGTCAGCTCACTAGTCAGCAAGTCAGCTAGTCAGTCCACATATGATTCAACCAACACAGCTAAGCAATCAGTCAGCTAACCAATCACTTGGCCAGTGAGTCCCTCTCCCTGCAAACCGGTCAGTCAATCAGTCACTTAGCCAGCTGGAAAGTCAGTAAGGTAACAAACTAGTCAGGCTGTCAGGTGGCCAGTAGACAGCCAGTCAGTGACTAACACAGATTTGTACAGTACACAGTCAGTCAGCTAAACAGCCAGACACTCAGCCAATCACTTTTTCAGTAAAGCGGACAGTGAATCAGTCCGTCACCATGTCAGACAACTAGCCAGTCAGCCAGCCAGCCACTCAGTCAGCCAATCAGCCAGTCAGTGAGTCAAACAGCCAAGATGACAGACAAATAGTCAGCTAACTAGTCAGTTGTTCAGTCAGAGTGTCAGATTTGTCACAACAGAATCCCTCTGAGCGACACAGTAAGAAAGCAATTTGCCGGTGCAAGACATGTCAACACGCGCCTCTGAAGAATGGATTGAATTTGTCAACGTGTTTGAATGGAATGAGGGAGGATGAGGGAAAAGCAGCCACATGAAAGACAGTCCTCACAAATCACCATCTCCATTTGACACAAAACAGACAAAAGAGGAGGGAGCAACTCATAATGATGAAGCACACACACACACACACGCACACACACACACACAATACACAAACAAA
>NW_027283950.1:0-57861 GCF_046629955.1 Centroberyx affinis | reverse complement strand
CATACCAAATCTGGAGATGATTGCCTCAACGGTCTAGGAGGAGTTTGCAAAAATAGGTTTTGAGAAAATTCAACATGGCGGAAAATCTGATAAGTCGCCAATGGGCGTGGCCTATCACAATGATGCGGCTTTACCCAAGGAATACAGGAACAAAATAATTTTGTTTCTATGATGTATAGTTACTGAGTTATGGGCATTTAAAATGTGAAACGTTGCTGTAGCGCCCCCTATGGGTGACATGACAGGACATTCGGGCTGGTATCTCAGAGTAGACATCTGCACATGTCTACCAAATTTGGTGCAGGTAGCATAATGCACTCATGAGTTACGGCAGTTTCTGTGAAATAGACCCCGCCCACAACGTTTGATTAAACTTTGGAAGCTAATTAAATCAGAACGGTAGGGAATATCAAACCGATTTCCATAACTTTTAATCATGGGGATCCAGAGGTGATGCACACCAAATTTGGAGATGATTGCCTCAACGGTCTAGGAGGAGTTTGCAAAAATAGGTTTTTGAGAAAATTCAAAATGGCGGAAAATCTAGTCAGACGGAAATGGGCGTGGCCTATCTGGATAGATGCATGGGGATCCAGGGAATCCAGGAGAAGTGGAATTTTGATTCTGTGACTCACGGTTCAGGAGTTAAGGACCAAAACGTGCAGGGGGCTGTTATAGCGCCACCATCAGGTGGATTGGTGTCATTTTTGTTGCCTGAGTAGTGGGTGACATTTCCAACCTATGTGGAAAGTTTGGGTGCTGTGGGGCTTATGGTTGCTGAGGTGCAGACACTTTTAAGGCACGAGAAGAAAAAGAAAAATAATAATAATAATAAATATAGCCGCATGCGGCAATGACGGGGTCCAAGCATCTGGTGACCTCTAGGGTACATGCGTGTTATAGACACCAAATTTTGCACATGGTCTCAGAGTTGATACCTGCACAAGTGCACCAAATTTGGTTGAGATAGCACAAGGCGTTCATGAGTTATGGCTCATTTTGTCACATATGTGCCACGCCCTACAATTGATTGGCCTGTAGCGGCCAAACGATATGGAGTACAGGAAATCTTTTCATGACTTTTAATCATGGGCCTCCAGAGATCATGCATACCAAATTTGGAGATGATTGCCTCAACGGTCTAGGAGGAGTTTGCAAAAATAGGTTTTTGAGAAAATTCAACATGGCGGAAAATCTGATAAGTCGCCAATGGGCGTGGCCTATCACAATGATGCGGCTTTACCCAAGGAATACAGGAACAAAAGAATTGTGTTTCTATGATGTATAGTTACTGAGTTATGGGCATTTAAAATCTGAAACGTTGCTGTAGCGCCCCCTATGGGTGACATGACAGGACATTCGGGCTGGTATCTCAGAGTGGACATCTGCACATGTGTACCAAATTTGGTGCAGGTAGCATAATGCACTCATGAGTTACGGCAGTTTCTGTGAAATAGACCCCGCCCACAACGTTTGATTAAACTTTGGAAGCTAATTAAATCAGAACGGTAGGGAAACTCAAACCGATTTCCATAACTTTAAATCATGGGGATCCAGAGGTGATGCACACCAAATTTGGAGATGATTGCCTCGACGGTCTAGGAGGAGTTGGCAAAAATAGGTTTTTGATAAAATTCAAAATGGCCGAAAATCTAGTCAGACGGAAATGGGCGTGGCCTATCTGGATAGATGCATGGGGATCCAGGGAATCCAGGAGAAGTGGAATTTTGATTCTGTGACTCACGGTTCAGGAGTTATGGACCAAAACGTGCAGGGGGCTGTTATAGCGCCACCATCAGGTGGATTGGTGTCATTTTTGTTGCCTGAGTAGTGGGTGACATTTCCAACCTATGTGGAAAGTTTGGGTGCTGTGGGGCTTATGGTTTCTGAGGTGCATATACTTTTAGGGCACGAGAAGAAAAATAATAATAATAATAATCGGAACAATTACAATAGGGTTCCTCGCACTACGTGCTTGGACCCCTAATAATAATAATAATAATAATAATCGGAACAATTACAATAGGGTTCCTCGCACTTATGTGCTTGGACCCCTAATAATAATCGGAACAATTACAATAGGGGTTCCTCGCACTTATGTGCTTGGACCCCTAAAAATAATAATAATAATAATAATAATAATAATAATAATCGGAACAATTACAATAGGGTTCCTCGCACTTATGTGCTTGGACCCCTAATAATCGGAACAATTACAATAGGGTTCCTCGCACTTATGTGCTTGGACCCCTAATAATAATAATAATAATAATAATCGGAACAATTACAATAGGGTTCCTCGCACTTATGTGCTTGGACCCCTAATAATAATCGGAACAATTACAATAGGGTTCCTCGCACTACGTGCTTGGACCCCTAATAATAATAATAATAATAATCGGAACAATTACAATAGGGTTCCTCGCACTACGTGCTTGGACCCCTAATAATAATAATAATAATAATAATAATAATCGGAACAATTACAATAGGGTTCCTCGCACTTATGTGCTTGGACCCCTAATAATCGGAACAATTACAATAGGGTTCCTCGCACTTATGTGCTTGGACCCCTAATAATAATAATAATCGGAACAATTACAATAGGGTTCCTCGCACTTATGTGCTTGGACCCCTAAATATAGCCGCAAGCGGCAATGACGGGGTCCAAGAATCTGGTGACCTCTAGGGTAAATGCGTGTTGTTGGCACCAAATTTTGCACATGGCCCCAGAGTTGATACCTGCACAAGTGCACCAACTTTGGTTAAGATAGTACAAGGCGTTCATGAGTTATGGCTCATTTTGTCACATATGTGCCACGCCCTACAATTGATTGGCCTATAGCGGCCAGATGATATGGAGTACATGAAATCTTTTCATAACTTTTAATCAGGGGAGGCCAGAGATCATGCATACCAAATTTGGAGATGATTGCCTCAACGGTCTAGGAGGAGTTCGCAAAAATTGGTTTTTGAGAAAATTGAAAATGGCGGAAAATCAAATATGGCGGGAATGGGCGGAGCCTATCACAATGATGCGGCTTTAGCCCAGGAATACAGGAACAAAAGAATTTTGTTTCTATGATGTATAGTTACTGAGTTATGGGCATTTAAAATTTAAAACGTTGCTATAGCGCCCCCTATGGGCGAAATGACAGCAAATTCGGGCTGGAAAGTTTGGGTGCTGTGGGGCTTATGGTTTCTGAGGTGCAGATACTTTTAGGGCACGAGAAGAAAAATAATAATAATCGGAACAATTACAATAGGGTTCCTCGCACTACGTGCTTGGACCCCTAATAATAATAATAATCGGAACAATTACAATAGGGTTCCTCGCACTACGTGCTTGGACCCCTAATAATAACAATTACAATAGGGTTCCTCGCACTACGTGCTTGGACCCCTAAATATAGCCGCATGCGGCAATGACGGGGTCCAAGCATCTGGTGACCTCTAGGGTACATGCGTGTTATAGACACCAAATTTTGCACATGGCCCCAGAGTTGATACCTGCACAAGTGCACCAACTTTGGTTAAGATAGCACAAGGCGTTCATGAGTTATGGCTCATTTTGTCACATATGTGCCACACCCCACAAATGATTGGCCTATAGCGGCCAAACGATATGGAGTACAGGAAATCTTTTCATAACTTTTAATCAGGGGAGGCCAGAGATCATGCATACCAAATTTGGAGATGATTGCCTCAACGGTCTAGGAGAAGTTTGCAAAAATTGGTTTTTGGTGCAGGTAGCACTATGCACTCATGAGTTACAGCAATTTTTGTGAAATAGACCCCGCCCACAACCGTTGACTGAACTTTGGAAGCTAATTAAATCAGAACGGTAAGGTATATCAAAACGATTTCCATAACTTTTGATCATGGGGATCTAATAATCGGAACAATTACAATAGGGTTCCTCGCACTACGTGCTTGGACCCCTAATAATACCACCCTGTGTCCTCCAGCTCCCCCCTCTGTCAGGCTGAGCTCAGTGTCGCCCCCTGGTGGGAAACACACTGCCATGCTGATGTGCAGCGTCTACGACTTCTACCCAAAACAAATCCGTGTGACCTGGCTGAGAGACGGAGAGGTCGTGACCTCTGATGTCACTTCCACTGAGGAGCTGGAGGACGGGGACTGGTACTACCAGATCCACTCCCACCTGGAGTACACACCCAGGTGAGTCCAGATCCAGATCCACCTGGAGTACACACCCAGGTGAGTCCAGATCAGTTCAGTAATAACATGTGGCACTAAACCAACCTCTGTGTGTGTGTGTGTGTGTTTGTGTGTGTGTGTGTGTGTGTGTGTGTGTGTCTGTGTGTGTGTGTGTGTGTGTGTGTGTGTGTGTGTCTGTGTGTGTGTGTGTGTGTGTGTGTGTGTGTGTGTGTGTGTGTTGAACAGGTCTGGAGAGAAGATCTCCTGCATGGTGGAGCACGCCAGCCTGAACACTCCTGTGATCCAGGACTGGGGTAACTACCTGTCTGTCTGTCTCTCTACCTGTCTGTCTGTCTGTCTCTCTATCTGTCTGTCTGTCTCTCTGCCTGTCTGTCTGTCTGTCTCTCTGTCTGTCTGTCTCTCTGTCTGTCTGTCTTTCTACCTGTCTGTCTCTCTGCCTGTCTGTCTGTCTGTCTCTCTGTCTGTCTGTCTCTCTGTCTGTCTGTCTTTCTACCTGTCTGTCTGTCTGACTACGTACCTGTCTGTCTCTCTGTCTGTCTCTCTGTGTCTCTCTGTCTGTTGACCTGCCTGTCTGTCTCTCTGTCTGTCTCTCTGTGTCTCTCTACCTGTCTGTCTCTCTACCTGTCTGTCTCTCTGTCTGTCTGTCTGTTGACCTGTCTGTCTCTCTACCTGTCTGTCTCTCTGCCTGTCTGTCTGTTGACCTGTCTCTCTCTCAACAGATCCGTCGATGCCTGAGTCTGAGAGAAACAAGATCGCCATCGGAGCCTCAGGACTGGTTCTGGGTCTGATCTTATCTCTGGCTGGATTCATCTACTACAGGAGGAAGGCCCAAGGTCAGTCCACTAGACCAGTTCAGACCAGTTCAGAACGGTTCAGACCAGTTCAGACCAGTTCAGACCAGTTCAGATCAGTTCAGACCTGGTTAGATCAGTTCAGACCGGTTCAGACCAGTTCAGATCAGTTCAGACCAGGTTAGACCACTTCAGACCGGTCCAAACCAGTTCAGATCAGTTCAGACCAGTTCAGACCAATTTAGACCAGGTTAGATCAGTTCAGACCGGTTCAGACCAGTTCAGACCAGTTCAGACCAGTTTATATGAGTCAATAACAGCAGTCTCTTCTTCTCTTGTGTTTATAACAGCAGTCTCTTCTTCTCTGGTGTTTATATGAGTCGATAACAGCAGTCTCTTCTCTGGTGTTTATATGAGTCAATAACATCAGTCTCTTCTTCTCTGGTGTTTATATGAGTCAATAACAGCAGTCTCTTCTTCTCTTGTGTTAAATCAGGACGGATCCTGGTTCCCACTAACTGAGGTAGGAATCCTAAACTTGTCCCTGTTGTCTGTTTGTCTCCTGAAGGAAAAGTCAGCTGGAATTCAACCTGCTTTCTTGTGTTTTCAGTGCTGCCACCTGCTGGAGAGGAGGAGCTGCTGTTTCTGCTTCAAGCTTCTGTGACACGCTGCACATGTGCTGTGACATACGTGATGTGAGGCACATGTATGTAGCGTGACGTGTGTCTGAGCGTCACTCTGATGTCTTTGTGATCTGAAGCTTCACTTCCTGTGTGACATCACTGTTTTCCAGCGACTAACTTCCTCAAAGTGACTCAGACTAAAGGAAGAACATCTGATCCTCCTTCTGTCCTTTAACTTCATCTGTAAAATCACACAATCAGCTGCTTCAATATTTTAGGTTTTCTGAGTGTTAGATTCTTATATTTCTACTGGAGTGAGATGTCTTTTCCTACAATAAAGCTTTGGAAAACACTCTGTCACGTTGTTATTTTAGCTGAGACTCTCCTCATGTTTGTTTGTGTGTCAGAAACATGTCAGCATCACATTAATGATCCATGGGAAAAGTCTCACATGTCATCCTTACATATTTAGTTGTATATTTATTATATTCTCTGTGTCATTGATTATGAAGCTCTGTCCATATTTACAGCCCGTCATTGATCATAAACCCATCGGCACATATCCATCGCTGTGATATTCCATATCTTTATATTAACTCCTGTGATCACACAACATGAAAACCTGTGAAAACACTTTTTAAATGATCTTCATGAGGATCCATCCTGAAACATTCGTGGTTTCTGAGTGTTTTCACCAAGAAGCAGAATGAACTGAGGTGGGTCAGTTGAATCCAGATTCATCAGCTGCATCAATATAAAGTTGACTGGACTCATTAAGACCTGGGCCCTCATTTATCAAGAGTGCATAAGTACAAATATGTGTGTAAACCATGCGTACGACCATTTCTAAGCAAAGAGTCGGATTTATCAATTTGTACTTATGCTTGAGAACGAGTGCAAATTTAAGCACAGCTCTGACCTGCTGACACAGCACCAAGTTCAACTATATTATCTAGTCCATTTAAGCATACTGAATTAAACCGATTAATTATTCGATTTTAATTATTAGTATGGGTGATGAAATTCAGGGTATAGGCAATCATAAAAGGCAACAATAAGACATTGATAGCTGTGTGCGTAAAATGGCTCATCTTGCTTTGATGGATGATTTGGAGCATTATGCACATGGAGCGTTCTCAGAGAGCCAACGACTTTTTAACTGAGAGCGATGAGGGGCGACTCAGCAGATTTAGTTTTATTGGACCTCTGCCCCACCTTCTCCTTCAGGGAGGAGCTGCAGGCTGAGAGAAATATATTCAAATGAAGATCATCTCTCACAATCCGGTGTCCGGAGTGTCCGGTCCACATGGGACAGGCCGGTCTCAGTCTGGTGCAGCACTGTCCCTGTTGTTGACTAGAATTATTTTGGATTCTGCTCTGCTGATAAAACTGTTAAATGCCGCCACTCACACCTGCTGACAGGCTGGATGTTTTCGCTTGTTTATCAATCTACCATCCAGTGTTCCAGAAAGTACTTTGTGGTGCCACAACCTCGGTTATTTTTAATAATTTTAATAATTCAGTGTCTGCATCTGTAAATTCTTCCTCCTGCATTCTTTGTCTGACCTGTGTTCAGCACAGAAGAGATATCAATGACGTTTCCTGCTGCATTTAAAGGGAAGGTTGTCACCATATATGGTCAATTGGGGGCGTAAATTTATGTTAATGAGCGGCTGTGCATGAGCATGATGGTGGTTTAGAGCGTGTGTATTTATCAAGGCAGGTTACTTACAGGTGTGCGTACGCACGTTTGATAAATACCGATTTTTTTGTACTTATGCACATTCTAAATTGTATTCGTAAGAGAGAATTTAGAACCTTTTCTACGCAATGTTGATAAATGAGGGCCCAGGACTCTGCCACAGAGGAACATCTGGAGTCTGGTCTTACAGAGGAAAGAGACGATGATCATGACTGAGAAACATCTGGTGTGAAATGTGACTGAAGCTGACAGCAGATCAGCAGAGTAGAACACAGTAGAAGACGGTTTGGTAGTTAGTAGAGTCCAGATAGAAACTCCAGATCTGGCTTCAGTCTGGGACCAAACTGTTCTGGGGGATTAAATCCTGTCAGCAGGTTTCTGTGTTTTTTACAGAAGCCCTGAGAGGCAAGAGGAAAACAAAAAAAAGACAAAAAGTTTATCTCGTACACTCTAGATACTAGGGGTGTTTGAAAAAATCGATACTGTTGAGTAATGTGATACTATCTATCCCAATATTGTATTGATTTTTTTTAAACACTATATTGATTCTTAAGGTTACATAAAAAACGTGTTTGTCAATGTGTTGTTTATATCTCCGACCACTAGGCGGCAGCAACAGCACAGACACAGACAGAGGGCAAGCTGCTGAACTAGAGGTGTGGGCTCATTTTGGCTTCCACAGTAAAGAAGGCAATCAGGAGTTTGAAAGAAGCCATGTCATTGAGAAAAATAAAATATTCAGGTAATAAGACAGATTTGAGGGCGCACTTGGTGAGGCACCATGCTGAAGTGATGCTCGTGCAGCAAACTCCGGCTAAATCTGGATCCAGTCAACACTGAAAGACATTCAAACATCGAAGTCTCCATCGACTGAACGCTCTTACGTTTCATCAGGAAGGATTTCCTCAGCGTTGTCGAAAACATCAGCTGTCGTAACACCGTGTCCCGGCTCAGACCGGTCATCCTCTGGTTCTAATTAATCATCTCCTTTTCCTTCCCTGTCTGTCATGTAATGTGTGAGAATGTTAATACTGGTATGTGAGTGCTTGTCTATGTGGTGTGTATCTAGATCCTTCTGAGTTCATCTCCGTCCATCTACAGTATTGTTGAAGTTGAAAAATTGATAGTGAAGTAAACCTCAGACGACGAGGCACCTTCAGAAACACCTTAAAAAAATAAGCACACTGTCCTTTTGCAGTGTTATGTCCTGTCCTGTGTTAATCAAAAGACTTTGGAGCCCATTGAAACTGCAGATAATGAAGCGCTGTCTGGGAACAACATCCTACCACCTTCTGATTCTGTCACCTTCGTCTCTCATCCTGTCTCTGTAAACTGTTGCTTGACCGCAGAGCAGCCTGGAACTCTCCATTGTTACTACAGCTTAGTTTGCATATAGCCTGGTATCCAGCCCCTATGAATCACAGTTTTCAGCACTCTTTGAATTTGCATGGTGATTCATAAGGGTCTGGACACAGCCTATAATTGGATGATAGCAAGCTAGATTTAGTGATTTAGTCAGTCCTTAACAAACGTAATGGCATCAATGAATTAAAACAGGAACAATCCGTGTGTTTAAAAGCCTTTTTCAGAGGTCAGGATGTATTGGCGGTGCTTCCCACCGGCTTTGGTCAGAGCTTCATTTACCTGCTCGCTCCTCTGCTGGCTGCAGAAACAGGACTGTGCCAAATCCTCTTGTTATTGTCATTTGTCCGTTGGTCGCTCTTATGGAAGATCGAGTGACGCAAAATTTGGTATTTCTGCCTCGCGACTCGGAGTGGACTCCGCAAAGGACATACAGGAAGAACGAGGGACGAAGTAGTCCGGGGGCCTGGAGCTCGACGACAAGCAGCAACAAATGGTTGCCACTTGTTAAGGTTAAGGATCGGTTGCTTTGAATTGTCGTTGACGAGGTTCATCTCACTCAAAAATGTCTTGTATAACAATAACACACTGTTGTTCACTGGGAAGTGAACGCCGCCATGATTGTTGTTGCTATGGGAACCTCCAGATTACGTCAATCTGCTTTGCTGCTGTGATCGGTCAAAGAGTTTGATCATTGAGAACTAACAGCAACCAATCGGTTGGGGCAAGAAATTACGTCACCGAATCAGTGGTGGATTGGCTGCGTCCAGACCGTCCAGACCGTCCAGACCATCCAGACCGTGGTCTGGACGGACCCTTCAGACCCTTCAGACCCTTCAGACTGTTATGAATCACCATGCAAATTCGAAGAGTGCTGAAAACTGTTATTCATAGGGGCTGGACACCAGGCTAGTTGGCTACAACCATTTGGTCCACTGTATAAATGACTTCCCTGTTCCATAGTTCTGTGTGTAGCTTACTATCTCAGACCTGACCTGTGTCTGTAAGCTAACTGTATGCTAGTATACTATTAAACACTCCACTCCAGCAGTGATTTCCTCAACACTACCAAGCCACGCCTCACCCTCAGTCACCAGCTGTTACTCATTACATCTAGTGTGTATACACCTGACTTTGAGCTCAGTTCTCTGCTGGATTGTCTAGTGTGATTTTTGATCAGCTGTCTCACTAATTTTCCTGTTTTTGTCAGTTTGTTTTTTTGATATCTGCCTGGTTCTGCTCTGCCCTTGTCTGCCTATTCGGTAACACTTTACAATAAGGGTCACTAAGTTAAGGGTTAGTTAATTAGTTAGTTAAAAGCCTTGGATGATGGTACAATGCAGACCTCAAAGAGACAGAGCAGGTGGAACAACTCAGGCAGGATACAATCTGCGGCCTCAAGCAAATCAACAACACTGCTCTCCAGGGAAGCTGAAGCTTTGGTGCCTTCAATTTGGACTGCTGCCCCGACTCATGTGGCCAATTACCATCTACGAGGTCACTCTACCTCATACCAATCGGCTGGGGAGACTGGTGAACTCACAAGTGAGGAATTGGCTTGGGCTACCGAGATGCCTCAGCAGCATAGGGCTTTACGGGAACGGAGCCCTCTCACTGCCAATCTCTAGCCTGGTGGTAGAATTAGGGTTGCCACCTTCCATGCAGAAAAATAAAGGACGCCCCCCTGCTCCTCGGGGCCACGACCACCACGGGCCCGCTGGGTGGGGCGGCAGTGGTAGTAAATCAAAACTTAAAACATTGTTTCAAGAAAGCATTTAGATTCATGCTTAAAGTTTGAAGTGCTTTATGTGATTTGTGCTTTAAGTGTGTGACAGGTAGGACCTGCCCACTAGCTAATCACTGTCTAATGAGAGGATAAAGTTGCCTGCTTCTGGCTGGTACTTGGAAGCTGCATTGTTTGGTGAATACTGGCTGTGTGAGATGCGTGTGAAGCAAACAGCTTAGTGTTGATTTAACTGGTGGTTGGAGCATCAACCCACCTTGAGGAGTTGCCATACACTTGGGTGATCAGTGTTCCAAGCAGTAACATTGGGAAGGGTGAGAACCACATTGAGGGCATTCCAGGACGTGCCTGCCTGGTGTTGTGAGTGTTCAGGTGCGGTGCAAAAAAGGAAAGCCTTGTCGTGGCTGAGGCTGCCAGCCGCTGTTTGTGTATATATATATATATTTATATATATATATATATATATATATATATATATATATATATATAATATTATAATTGGGTTGATGCAATAACATAGCTTTTTCTTGTGGTATTTTCTATTATCCTACATCCCTTTTAATGCTGTTGGTTGGTTGGTTCCAGGCCCGTTACCGGAGGGGAATCATTCTCTGTTGGTCCACTGGTGTGAGCGGAGGATAGTATCGGTGTTTAGTTTAATTCACACTTTGGTTTAGGTTTGGTTGTTCACTTTTGGTAAGTAGTAATTATCACCTACTGAATCACTGTAGATTCACCTGTTTGATTTATGATCACTAACGTGTGTAGATTGTTTTTGCAGTGCACTGAGTTCTGTTCACCGGCCACTCGCTTGTACTGGTGGTGGCAGAGCCCCTTTGCTCCGGTGGGTCTGGGCCTCCTGTCCCTCTCCCCTTGATTTTTAACAAACCATAAGATTGATCTTAATGAAAATAAACGAACTTCCATATTTTTATACTGAAACGCACGTCTCTGTTTGGTTCATTCACTTGAACAACTTGTGTGGGTCTCATTAGTTGATTGTCATACCAGCTACTATGCAATTCTATGGTTGAGAGTACCCATTTGGTCACAAGTGCTTTGTGTGAACACAGGTTTGGCTAATATATTTGTCATCTGCCTGTCTTATGTACTGAAAAGAAGTAGAAGAATACAAATTTGAATGTAATGATCAACCAATGTGTAACGCTGTATTCCTCAAATATAAAATAAACTCTTTCAAATTATAATGCAGAATACACAAATCTCTACAAACATTTTTGAATCTGAGAAAAATATATTATTAAGTAAAAATATTTGTTTTCTCTGAACACTATTTTTTTTTTTAACTTTTTTTTTTTAAAACAGTAAAAAGAGAAAGTGTTGGGCCCATCCTATTTTGGAAAGGCGGACAGAACACAGAGTTTATAGGCTCATCCGGGAGCATGCCAATAACTATCATACTGAAATATAAAGCTGTAACACAAAGGTCATTCAATAATCAAACTTTCTCCCCGATTCAGCAACAACCTATAAGTGATTATTTTACTTATGGAATCGGTATGTATTTTTTTTTTTTTTATAGTTATGGCTCTTGTAGCCTAAATAAAAGTTTAAAATAGTATAATATCATTGGGGTGTTTAGGACTACTCATTAGTCCATGATCAATATTTATAGTCCTTGGAATGCGTCTAACCCTAACTCCAACCCTAACCCTAACCCAAACCCTATATCCCCCATACCTAACCCTAACCCTAACCCACATTTTACCCTAAACCCAACCACAGATAACCCCCTACCTAAACCCAAGCCTAATCCGAGTTACTCCTGAGTAATCTGAACCCGTACCTACCAACAACCAAGCTACGTTACGCTTAAAACCCACCCATGGACACCTCCCTACCGAGATCCAACAAATATAATTTAATATTCTGGACCAACAGCCAAAGCTCTGAACCAACACCCAACTCCCCATGATCGGATTTACATCAAGCCACGACATATCCACAGCGGAGACCCTGTCGCCCAAACCCTCCCCTGATGAGGTCGAATCCTGACACTGTTAATTGGAGTCCCACCCAGACGGGTTATCTGAGTGACATGCGCTGGCCAGTGCCCTGCGAGTGACTCTTCATCAACTGCAGAGTCGTTGGACAATGCGGGGAGAGTCACGTGATATATCTCTAAGACCTAACCCTAACCAAGACCCTACCTTGAAGGATGCTGCTGTACTCATGACTCATACACATAAAAGTTCAGGTGTAAATGCACCCGAGACGCATCGAGGACGGATCGTGATCCGATCGGCCAAACCGCCTCCGGAGCTGGTCCGGGACGCATCGTGACCACACTGAACACAAGTGGAAATGCAACTGTGTTTTCAGTCCACATACAACAACTACGTGGAGGAAATACGGAATCGAGCCGACTTTCGTCTTTGGCGTTCCAGTTGTTGAAGACGGCTTCTTCCCCCGCTTCCTAAAGCAAGCAGGCAAATTTATGGTTTCTGCGCCCGGTGTTCCCGGTGTTCACGGTGTGAACCGCGCTATGGACCCCCTGCAGACCCCCCGCAGACCCTCCGCAGACCCTCCACACCACGAGCACCAGGCACACAGCAGAAACCATAGTCCATAGCGCGGCTTCACAGATGGGTATCATCTTTTTTTTTTTTTGGACCCATGCAAACGAGAGGAGGATGTGACGTTCGGTTGTTTGAGCTGGACAAGTGATCGGATCTCAATCAGATCTCAATGTGGACTCTGGAGACACATGTTAATACCAGGTGTAAATGTAATCAGGTTAAATCACATCTAGATACAATCTGGATACGAGACGCATGTTAATGCAAGGTGTGAAGAGGGCCTTTGTCTCACTTGGGGTGAGAACCGGATCAGCTGTTCAGTCTGGTAGCTTTATTCAACAACAACAACGAAAGCCCAGCTCTTGCACATGCCTACATGTCAGTATCCGGGGCCTTGAACTCCTTCCACAATCACATCCTGGTCAGCATGTACTTCCTCAAAGCACCAGTAGGTGTCACTAAACAACAGGCATCAGACATATGTCCATATGTAACATCAGCTGGTTCGATGAGGACGGTGCGCACTGAGCGTGACAGGAAGTCGCTGCCGTCGGCACCTGATCGGTGTGAAGTTAGTCTGAAGGGGAGGAATGTGGATTCGGTGCAGCAGGAGGTCTTTGTGTCGGGCAGATCATGTGTTTGTCCTGCTGATCTTTGGGTTTTGCCCACAGCTGGAGTCCTGCTGTGGTTTTTATTGATCTTATTGATTATTTCTCTTTCCTCTGATTCTGTCTGATTTCATTTCTTGTTTTACTTCCTGGTCTCTGTAAAGCACTTTAAAACTCCATGAACAGAGTGAGTGGGTCTGTGAGTGTAATAAAGTGCAGAGTAAACTCTTCTCCTCCTCCATCATCACTTCATTTCTCAGCAGTTCTCCACTGTGTTTACCTGGAAACTGATGATGCAAGTCAAAGCTTTAATGTGATTGGTGGAGCTGTCTGTAAGATAACGCTGTTCCTTCTGTTTCCTTCAGTTTCCAGCAGTCAGTCTGAAGTCAACACTGTCCTGTTGTGTTGTGAAGATGAAGATGAAGAGCTCACAGACCCTCCTCTTCCTCTCATGTCTACTCGGTGTCACAGCAGACAGTAAGTACATCACACTTCTGTTCCTCACGTTTAGTCTCACGCTCACTTTTCACCTCCAATATTTCATGTTTTTTCACTCTTATTAGTTATTACACTTTTGTTTTCATAGAAAAACAATAAACAGACAAACTCTTTACAGACATGACTGGGTAACATTTGGCAGCAGGATGTGAAAAATAAATTCAGTCTGTGATTCTGGATGAGAAGAAGTTTGACATTTTGTTTTTCATCTTGTTTCCTCTCAGCTGTATATCAGGATATTAATATCAATGGCTGTTCAGACACTGATGGAGAGAAGATGTATGGACTGGAGGGTGAAGAGGTGTGGTACGCAGACTTCATCAACAAGAAAGGAGTTGAGCCTCAGCCGAAGTTTGTAGATCATGTGAGCTTCCCAGGAGGTTATGATTTTGCTGTGGGTCAACAGGCCCTCTGCAAACACAATCTGCAGGAAGATCGGCGAGGCTTCAAGAACCCTCCTCTGCAGCTCGGTAAGGAAAGATGACAAAGTTTAATTTACTGCTGTTCAACTATTTAAACTACAGATATGGAATGACTGCAGGTGTTATACTGTAATAAATATACAATACTTTTACAATACTGTGATGTAAGAAAACATATTTAATACTACTGAGAGATGAAAAGCTGTATTGATATGAATTGTGTTGCTGCACAGATGTTTTACATTGTTGTGCATTGTGTGGTACAGATAAAACTCTAATAATAATGATACTTTATTTGTATAGTTTCAAAACAAATGTTACAAAGTGCTTCACACAGATGAATCAAAAGGTAATAAAAGCAAGATGAAGATAAAACATAAACCATAGTCACCAAGTTCATTCAAATAAACTGTCAAGTAAAACAAATTTACATAAAATGAAATACAATAAAATAAAATAGAATAAAAATAATAAAAAAGTGAGTGACGTCACCACAGGTTTCTGAAGGGCCGCTTTGAAGCCAAAAGTTGGGGTTCACGAGCGCCAGTGGACAATGAGCTATTGATAATGGCAAGGTCCAAAAACATCCATAATTTCAATGAGGAAATGAGTGGGTATAATGTCAACAGGGCTAGAAGTTCCTAAATTCTTACGGAGAAAGCGGTACAAACTGATCTGAAGTGTTATTGTGAGGGTGAGCTGTAGGCCAATTACTGGTTGTTGAGTGGGAGATGTTGGCTCTGATGTCATCGATTTTACTAATAAAGAATGACTTAAATCTTTCACAGTCTGCGTTGGGTTCACAAGGCGGTCAATAGTGCTGAATAGAAAGAAACAGAAATTAAATTGGAGTATGGAGTAAATATAGGTATGTGGCTCTCGCATCTTTAATAGTATGATGGTAAATAAATAAGTAAGTTAATAGATTTTTCATAATTGGACCTTGAAATTGGAGCTTTTCCACAATCTTTTGTCTCTCCACATTCTTTTTATACTTCAGGTGCTATTGTTAATCAAAGGAGTAGATTTTACTGAAGGCCTGGATCTACTTTTTAAGGGGGCAATGTGGTCTTTTTTCTTTTTTTTCTTTTATGTTTTTAACTCTGTAGCACTTTGAGATTCACTATGAATGAAAAGTGCAATACAAATAAAATGCATTGTTATTATTATTATTATTATTATTATTATTATTAAGTCATTTGTGTTATAAAGCTGAGAAAAGCAAGGCAATTTGGTGTTGAACAAGGATGATAATTTTGAAACACTACGATCATTAAAGAAGCGAGAGCATGTAGTGTAGTTATGGCACTTAGGAGCAGCTGGTAGTACTGAGTCAAACGTATTGCACAAATGATCTGATACAAACATGTTACCAAGCACAGTGGTGTTAATATCCAGACCAAGGGTAAAGACTAAATCTAATGTGTGGCCACAGTTATGAGTTGGCCCGGACACATGATGTTTACATTGTTGTACATTGTGTTGTTTTTCAGATGTTAAAAAAATAGTTACAAGAGTTACAAGTTAGTTTACAAGAAATTTACAATGCCGTTCTACTGGTCTGTTGTACATCCACACTCACCCCAGCAACAGCCAGCCACAGACTCTCTCAAGCCCTGGAAACAGGGGTTTATAAATGGTATCCCACATCTACCAGACATACCAAATATAAGATAAATCAATTAACTCCAAATAATTGTTACCAAACTCAAAGGTAGATCGATAGGTACTATTACATTTTTATAACAACCATTTATAAATAAACATAGAAGTGTAAATGTATTACAAGGCATAACCTTAAGGAAAACTACAACAAAAGAGATCATGGTATGTCCCAATACCATGCACACACACGTGTGGCGGGAACATCCTCTTAAACTGTCCCGAAACAGAGGTTTGGTTTAGGACCCAGGGGATTCCACCAGAACCGCAAGCACTGTCCACAAATGTGTTGTTGTTCAGATGTTTACATGATGTTGTTGTTCTGATGTTTACAAGATGTTGTACATTGTGTTGTTGTTCAGATGTTTACATGATGTTGTTGTTCTGATGTTTACAAGATGTTGTACATTGTGTTGTTGTTCAGATGTTTACATGATGTTGTTGTTCAGATGTTTACAAGATGTTGTACATTATGTTGTTGTTCAGATGTTTACATGATGTTGTTGTTCTGATGTTTACAAGATGTTGGACATTGTGTTGTTGTTCAGATGTTTACATGATGTTGTTGTTCTGATGTTTACAAGATGTTGTTGTTCAGATGTTTACATGATGTTGGACATTGTGTTGTTCAGATGTTTACAAGATGTTGTTGTTCAGATGTTTACATGATGTTGTGCATTGTGTTGTGCAGATGTTTACATGATGTTGTTGTTCAGATGTTTACAAGATGTTGTTTATTGTGGTGTTCAGATGTTTACAAGATGTTTACATTGTGTTGTTGTTCAGATGTTTACATGATGTTGTGCATTGTGTTCTTGTTCAGATGTTTACATGATGTTGTGCATTGTGGTGTTGTTCAGATGTTTACAAGATGTTTACATTGTGTTGTTGTTCAGATGTTTACATGATGTTGTTGTTCAGATGTTTACATGATGTTGTTCAGATGTTTACATGATGTTGGACATTGTGTTGTTGTTCAGATGTTTACATGATGTTGTTGTTCAGATGTTTACATGATGTTGGACATTGTGTTGTTGTTCAGATGTTTACATGATGTTGTTGTTCAGATGTTTACAAGATGTTGTACATTGTGTTGTTGTTCAGATGTTTACATGATGTTGTTGTTCAGATGTTTACAAGATGTTGTACATTATGTTGTTGTTCAGATGTTTACATGATGTTGTTGTTCTGATGTTTACAAGATGTTGGACATTGTGTTGTTGTTCAGATGTTTACATGATGTTGTTGTTCTGATGTTTACAAGATGTTGGACATTGTGTTGTTGTTCAGATGTTTACATTATGTTGTTGTTCAGATGTTTACATGATGTTGTTCATTGTGTTGTTCAGATGTTTACATGATGTTGTTGTTCAGATGTTTACAAGATGTTGTTGTTCAGATGTTTACATGATGTTGGACATTGTGTTGTTCAGATGTTTACAAGATGTTGTTGTTCAGATGTTTACATGATGTTGTGCATTGTGTTGTGCAGATGTTTACATGATGTTGTTGTTCAGATGTTTACAAGATGTTGTTTATTGTGGTGTTCAGATGTTTACAAGATGTTTACATTGTGTTGTTGTTCAGATGTTTACATGATGTTGTGCATTGTGTTGTTGTTCAGATGTTTACATGATGTTGTGCATTGTGGTGTTGTTCAGATGTTTACAAGATGTTTACATTGTGTTGTTGTTCAGATGTTTACATGATGTTGTGCATTGTGTTGTTGTTCAGATGTTTACATGATGTTGTGCATTGTGGTGTTGTTCAGATGTTTACAAGATGTTTACATTGTGTTGTTGTTCAGATGTTTACATGATGTTGTTGTTCAGATGTTTACATGATGTTGTTCAGATGTTTACATGATGTTGGACATTGTGTTGTTGTTCAGATGTTTACATGATGTTGTTGTTCAGATGTTTACATGATGTTGGACATTGTGTTTGTTGTTCAGATGTTTACATGATGTTGTTGTTCAGATGTTTACATGATGTTGGACATTGTGTTGTTGTTCAGATGTTTACATGATGTTGGACATTGTGTTGTTGTTCAGATGTTTACATGATGTTGGACATTGTGTTGTTGTTCAGATGTTTACATGATGTTGTTGTTCAGATGTTTACATGATGTTGGACATTGTGTTGTTGTTCAGATGTTTACATGATGTTGGACATTGTGTTGTTGTTCAGAGGGGTATTGCACAAAACTAGGATAAAGACATCCAGGATAAATGAGCAGGCGCGGCTTGACTAAACCTTGTCGGCGCTATCTTGGATTAATTGGTTGCACGTTTGCCGAGCCAGGATGAAGAGACGCGGCTTAGTCAAGCCAGGTGTGGATGTTTGGGATAAGTGCGTGTTCACGGCATTCTTAAGAAGACCACGAAATTGATCACAGAATCACAGATTGAAGAATGGATCACGGACGCGCAACTTCATTTACATTTGCTGAACAAGAGCTGCTTCTTCAGCAATTTGAGGAAATGAAAGGCACAATACGCAAAAAAGGAAACACCAGTGCCGCAAAAAAGGAGAGGGAAAAAGCCTGGCAGACAATAGCCGACCGGCTTAATGCGTAAGTAGCCCAAACATGTAGAATTAATAAAGTGTACTCCACAGGAACTGTCAGAATTACAGTTAAAGGATGCGGAGCTGATGACTTTAAGTCCACTAATCAATAGGTGTTTTTGTGTTTTGTTTTGCTTTAATGTGGCCCATAGAAGTGCATGTTACTCAGGTTATGTAAAGTATAAATAAGTTCAAAGAAATGATCTACTCTCTGTCATCTATTGAATCTATTTATCCCATGTTGTGTTCTGTTTCATCCATCATCCTTCATAAAGAACAAACTTGTCTGGCCAGAAAAGGACCTGGCAACAGGTGAAAACCAAATATAAAAACATTCTGCAGTCTGGTGAGTTACTTTATTGTAGCCCAAATAGCAATTATCAAATGAAGTGATAGATTTGTTGTCAATGAATTTCTTTACGATTTTAGCGGTCAAGAAAAAAGCACACTGCGCTGGCACAGGGGGTGGCCCACCCACCCAGGACCTGACCCCATCAGAGGAGCTGCTATCCCATACCCAGTCTGAAGTGCCAGTATGCAAGATTGTTATATGTTTATTATAGGTAGCAATAACCAAAACCAAAAACAGATGCAACATTTTTGGTTTCTCTGGATGTATGAATACTACACAAGACAAAATACCATCATGATGTATAGATGGCAGTATAGATGGCAGTTACCTTGTAGTCCTTTTTTCTCCTCTTTCATCATCATGTAGGATTTTTTTTAAATATCTGTATTGTATTGTACCTACCTCTTTTTGAACCTTTCAGTGTTGGTGTTGTATTAATAAGGAAAGCATTCCAAATAAACCGTCTGGCTTCTTACTTCCATTTCTCAAATATTGTCTTTTTATATGTGCTTTTGGTCTTTATATATAAACTGTGCTAATAAATAAAACTAAAAGTCAACCAGCAAATGAAATGACTACAGTTATAATATTTGGATGATGTAACATGTGTAGAAAAACCATGGACATTCTGTAAAACACACTCATTTCTCACAGTACTGACAGCAGAGCCACTACAGGATTAACCTGATCCTGGTTGTTAGCCTGGTCTGGAGCAGGCTAGCTGCAGAGACTAAATCACCATGGTTACTTGTCCGGGATAAACTTGGCCTGCTTTCGTGCAACCGACTTGAGGCTAAGTTTATCCAGGATAACCAATATTTCCAGGCTTAATCCCTTATCCTGGTTTTGTGCAATACCCCTCTGATGTTTACATGATGTTGTTGTTCAGATGTTTACATGATGTTGTACATTGTGTTGTTGTTCAGATGTTTACATGATGTTGTTGTTCAGATGTTTACATGATGTTGTACATTGTGTTGTTGTTCAGATGTTTACATGATGTTGTGCATTGTGGTGTTGTTCAGATGTTTACAAGATGTTGTTGTTCAGATGTTTACATGATGTTGTGCATTGTGTTGTGCAGATGTTTATGTTGTTGTTCAGATGTTTACATGATGTTGTTCATTGCGTTGTTGTTCAGATGTTTACAAGATGTTGTTGTTCAGATGTTTACATGATGTTTACATGATGTTGTTGTTCAGATGTTTACATGATGTTGTACATTGTGTTGTTGTTCAGATGTTTACATGATGTACATTGTGTTGTTGTTCAGATGTTTACATGATGTTTACATTGTGTTGTTGTCAGATGCTCCTCACAGCACCATCTACACCAGAGATGTCGTGGAGCTCGGAGTGGAGAACCACCTCATCTGCCATGTGACCGGGTTCTACCCCGCTCCCGTCAAGGTCTACTGGACCAGGAACGACGAGAACGTGACCGAAGGAACGAGCCTCAACGTCCCCTACCCCAACAAAGACGGAACCTTCAACCAATTCTCCAGGCTGAGCTTCATCCCACAGCTTGGAGACACCTACAGCTGTTCTGTGACGCACCGAGCCTTGAGCCAGCCCCTGACCCGAATCTGGGGTGAGGAACCTTCATCTGTTAGCTAACACCAAACCTTCATCTGTTAGCTAACATGACCAACACTACAGTTAGCTAACACTAACCAAACTACAGTTAGCTAACACCGACCAACGCTACAGTTAGCTAACATGACCAACACTACAGCTAGCTAACACCGACTAACACTACAGCTAGCTAACACCGACTAACACTACAGTTAGCTAACATGACCAACGCTACAGGTAGCTAACATGACCAAAACTACAGTTAGCTAACACCGACCGACACTACAGCTAGCTAACACCGACCGACACTACAGCTAGCTAACATGACCGACACTACAGTTAGCTAACACCACCCAAAACTACAGTTAGCTAACACCAAGCAAAACTACAGTTAGCTAACACTAACCAATACTACAGCTAACCAGTTAGCTAACACCAACTAAAACTACAGCTGATCAGTTAGCTAACACCAACAAAAACTACAGACCAGTTGGCTAACAATAGCCTTAACCAAAACTAATCAGTTAGTCTGTGACTTCCGCTGACATGCAGTGAAGGCATTTGACTCGTGTCTGTCAACCCTTAAATTTGTAAATTAAATTCTGATGGCTTAAAATCTATAACGAGCCGATTGGAACTTTCAAAACTAAAGGCGTATTGAAGCTGCTGGCGTGTGAGAAGCAATTGTTTATCATTTTCTTTTTCAGTTTGGAACGATTTGATGCTGAACACACGCAGCACGCAAATGGACCCCGAAGCGCTGGGGAAATTAATTAGGGACATCATCCTGATGAATTCTCAACAGCACTAAAACCTATTCAGTCGCTTAAGGACTGTATCTCAAAGGTGAAGACACTGGAAGAGACAGCTCAGGTGACTGATGCACGTGTGGATCAGCTAGAGAAAGACTACAAACTACTGTGATTAGAAAATCACAGCAGGAATCCTTGGGCTCAACAAGGGTGTTGAGGGGAAACCAACTAGGTTTACCCAAAAACTACTTTATGACTTGTTCGGAGAAGACAAGCTATTAAGATGGGGGTTTAAGATGCTATTAAGATGGGGGGGGGGGGGGAGTTTAACATCCTCATGTGCTAATACTCTCAGTCAATGTCGACGAAGCATTTGATAGGTTGGAATGGTCATTTGTGGTACACCTTAGAAAAGTGTGGTTTTGGAAACGAAAAGATTTATGGGTATGTTAAAAACATTGTAATAATAATAATAATTGATTACATTTATATAGCGCTTTTGTAGACACTCAAAGCCCTTCACATATCGGGGTGGGGGGACTCACCGGTGTGTAGCACCACCTGGGTGATGCACGGCAGCCAGTTTGCGCTAGAACGCTCACCACACATCAGTTCTCAGTGGAGAGTAGAGGACTGAAAGAGCCAATTAGGTAACAAGGGATGATTAGGTGGCCATGATGGAAGGAAGGCCTGTTTGGGAATTTTGCCAGGGCACCGGGGTTACTCCCCTACTCTTGTGATGAGTGCCGATGGGATCTTTATTGACCACAGAGTCAGGATCTCGGTTTAACGTCTCATCCGAAGGACGTTGCTCACTTACAGGACAGAGTCCCTGTCTCTGCCCTGGGGCATTGGGGATATTATCCATGAGACCAGAGGGAAGAGCACCTCCTGCTGGTCCTCCAACACCACTTCCAGCACCAGGGCCCAGTCAAAATGGGTTGTTCAAAAGAAAAAAAGGATTCTGAAATCGGATTAGATCACGTAATCCAATCTTGGTTTTGATCTGGATCAAACCTTCAGTATGTGTTGTTCAAAACTTTTTAGTAGGATTGGGATACCTTTGATCCAAAAAATTAGGATTATACTGATCCCAGCAGAAGGGTGGATTCAGGGTGGATTTCAGGGAAAAAATATGTAATAAAACTTTAAAATTGGTCAAATAATACAACATTTGTATCATGTAGTATATATACATTTATTTATATTTTGCACTTGACTTGTTTAACCGTTACAGTGATAAAGTAGATAAAGTAAGACATTAGGCTACCTATTAAGACTTTCAGTACAGTAAAAAAAAAGGATTTTGTCCCCATAAAATAATCAAACAAAAATAATGTATTTAATGTTAACTGTCATTTATCACTGTATAGTAATTACAATGACACAATCATCAGAGATGAACTAGTCAAAAGTAGTTTGTAACAACTGTTTCTAACAAAAGTTGGTCTCTCCACAAATGAAGAAGAACTCTGAACGTTGTTTACTTTGTTAAGTATTGGACATTTAGCCTTTTTATGATTTAAAACACGTGTTCAAAATATTCACAATGTATTTGTGAATAATGTATATTTGTTTGTTTTTATTTATTTGTTGTGGGTCAGATGAGGGGTCTGACTGTTTAAAAGAAATTGAAAATGGAAGGGGGGTTTGTATTGTTTTATTGTGCTGTTTTCTGTCTCTTCAAATAAAAACACTTAAAGTGAGCCCACACTGGCTGTTCTACCTGTTGCTCTTCACAGAGCCAGTAGCCTACATTGTGATATGTAGTCCCATTTAGAGCACTGGTAATCCGGATTTGGTAATCTTGAAAAGTTTGTATCTGGATCAGGGTGATCCAGTCCAATATTGCTTTGAAAAACCAGGACAAAAGTAAGATGGATTACCTGATCCTGGATAGCAAAACATGGGATTTCCAAATCCGGATCATTCTGATCCAGATTAAACTTTTTGAACAACTGGATCCAGGTGGTCTCCCATCCAAGGGCTAACCACAGCCAAACCTGCTTAGCTTCCGAGGCAAGCTAGCGATGTAATGCAGGAGCTATGGTGCTGGCTATTGTAGGGAACCAACGGCAACAGTTCTTACTGGCAATCAATGTTCACCATTTTTTACAATAACTTGGGGCACAAGACAAGGCTGTCCAGCCTCACCCTTATTACTTGTGATTTCATTAAAACATTTAGCCCAAAAAAGTAAGAATCTCAGAAAATGTTAAACCAATAATGGTACAAAATACATCCCACAAGACTTTGCTTTATGTGGATGATATCTTGTTTTATCTGGATAAGGTACCTTCAACATTACCAGCAGTATTAGATATATTTAAAGAGTTTAGTTGGCTATAAAATTAACCCTGATAAATTATCTCTACTACCTTTGAATAAGTCTATGTTGGGCATCAAGATAGATACCACAATTCCAATAGTGCAGAATTTCAGATATTTGGGTATTGATATCCATTCTAATTTGGAAATGATAATTAAACAAAATTATAGAAGACTTCAGTATAAGATCATTATAAGATGATTATGACAAATTGTGTCATTTAAAATTATCAATGGCATGTCGTATTTTAATTGTGAGAATGAATACATTACCTAAAGTGAAATTCTATGTGAGTATATTACCATTAGCACCTTCTTGTGGTTTTTGGGACAAATTAAAAGGATGTGTCAAATCTTTTTTGGAACAAACAGAAACCAAGAATAAACACATCTATATTACAACATAGTAAAAAACAAATGTGGAGGACAGAATTTGCCTAATGTTGAGTTATATTCAATTGAATTTATGCTTCGCCCTTTGCAAAAATGGTTTGAATAGGAAAGTCATCCACCCTGGCTCAAGATAGAGCTTAACATTGTTTTTCCTTTTCGGTTAAGAGACATTATGTTTTGTAACCTGTCTCACAAATATTGTACTGTTGGTCCTGTTATTGCGCATGCTGTACATATATGGAACCATGCAGAAAAATGTATCAAATGGGATAATTCATGGCATATGGACACTCCAATATTCTAAAATAATGATCTTCTTATAGGACATAAACCCATTGTATTTCAGTAATGGCAAAAATGTGGCATCAATATTCTTTCAGATATTATAAATGACATAGGACTTATGGCATTTCAAGAACTTAAACAGGTATATAACTTGTCTGGGTCCTGTTTCTTCTGTTTACAGTTACGTACAGCTATGTGTACTTATGGAATACCCTGGCAGGTTAATCTTCCAGCCCATCCATTAGTTGAAATATTCACTTCCAGTTGTCCTACAGGTTTTGTGTCTCATATCTACAAAAAAAGTCAAAATGTACTGAATGTTTCTATGCAGGTCACAACTATCTAAAACAATATGGAAATGTCAACTGGAAAAGAGTGTGGAATAATATTTCTGTGACTTCACACAATTACAATAATCAGCTGATTAATTTTAAAATTATTCACAGATTTTATTTGACACCAAGAAGATGCTTTCAACTACTAGGTACTTAGGTACTACAAATACTACCTAATCCTTTGTGTAGGCTATGCTCATTGAAAAGTTTAGGTACTTTTATGCATATGTTTTTGGAATGTCCAGGGGTTGTAAAAATTTGGTCTCAGGTTATTAATATTCTGTCTGATTTAGTTGGAGTTGTGATTCCATGTCTGCCACAGATTCTTTAATTGAACGATGACTCTTTATTGACTTTATCAATCCATCAGAAAAAAGTGTTTTTTGCTTGGACAACTTCAGCTAAAAAAATACTTGTGTTAAGATGGAAGCCGCATGAACTTGGTGTTAATAAATGGATAATATGCTTCCTTAATGTCTTAAGTTTGGAACTGTCAATAGCAAGAGCAAATTGTGCTAAAAACGCTCAATAGAAACTCTTAAATGCTATAGAAAAAATGAAAATGTATTTATAATTACTCTTTTCTTTTCCCTTGTATTATGTCACTTTAATAATTAATAATTAATTAATGTACTTTTCTTTTTATTATTATTATTGTTGTTATTAGTACTATACACTTTTTGTTCCTGTGTGTTCCCGTGTGTTCATGTGTTCACGTGTGTTCCCGTGTGCTCCTGTGTGTTCATGTGTTCACGTGTGTTCATGTGTTCCCGTGTGCTCCCGTGTGTTCCTGTGTGTTCCCGTGTGTTCATGTGTTCCCGTGTGTTCCTGTGTGTTCCCGTGTGTTCATGTGTGTTCCCGTGTGTTCATGTGCTCCTGTGTGTTCCCGTGTGTTCATGTGTTCCCGTGTGTTCATGTGTTCCCGTGTGCTCCCGTGTGTTCCTGTGCGTTCCCGTGTTCACGTGTGTTCCTGTGTGTTCCCGTGTGTTCATGTGTTCCTGTGTGTTCCTGTGTGTTCATGTGTTCCCGTGTGTTCCTGTGTTCCCGTGTTCACGTGTGTTCCTGTGTGTTCCCGTGTGTTCATGTGTTCCCGTGTGTTCATGTGTTCCCGTGTGTTCCTGTGTGTTCCCGTGTGTTCATGTGTTCCCGTGTGTTCATGTGTTCCTGTGTGTTCCCGTGTTCCCGTGTGTTCATGTGTTCCCGTGTGTTCATGTGTTCCTGTGTGTTCCCGTGTGTTCCCGTGTGCTCCCATGTGTTCCTGTGTGTTCCCGTGTTCACGTATGTTCCTGTGTGTTCCCGTGTGTTCATGTGTTCCCGTGTGTTCCTGTGTGTTCCCGTGTGTTCATGTGTTCCTGTGCGTTCCCGTGTGTTCACGTGTGTTCATGTGTATGGTTCCTCCTCAGATGTGGAGCAGAACCAGCCGGGGATCGGACCTGCGGTGTTTTGTGGACTGGGTCTGACCGTGGGTCTGCTGGGCGTGGCCACAGGAACCTTCTTCCTCATCAAAGGAAACGAATGCAACTGATCAGTTATTGATGATGTGAGGCGGACTGAAGGAGCTGCAGGAGTTCACAGACTGGAACCAGAAGAAAGTTTCTGGTTTCTGTCCTACTGGTTTTAAACTGCTTCTCTCTGCTGTGTGGATCTGGACTGATTAAATAGACCATAGCCAAAACCCAGTCCATTGTTAGTAAACCTATCTATTATCATTCCAGAGTACGTAAAAATTGGAGATGCAATAAAGGAAAAAATACGATTTTCATCCTCACCTAGTATATAATCTAAATTTCAAAGGCAACAAAATCATTATAACCATGATCCCATGGATAATGATGCAACTGAATGTGTTCTCCTACTCCATGACTACAGCTGTAACTGTAAATTTGATGAAAATAATTTGATAAAGTACAACATTTATGATACAATTTATAAAGATATATTCAGGTGGTCTCCATGCTGTGGCCATTTGGGTATCCTGTTTTGTTTTGAAGCACCTTGGCTCCAGCGGCAGCAGAATGTAACGGGTCTCTCTCACGTGAGTTGAACTTTTATATGTGTTGTGATTACTGATTGATAAACTTTATGGCCAATCTAGTATGCCCAATCTAGCACTAATGACTGGCTAGGCGATCCTATGCAGTATACGTCAGAGGTTGCTGTGGTGGTTCGTTAGCTGACTTGCGAGCTAACGAAAGTTACTGCATAATGAAAGACATTGCATGACTTTTACAACGGCTGTGCTATAACCTTGGTTAAAATAAAGTGCTGGCCAAGGAAATATAACATTATGTAGCAAACATGTAGCGGTAGTTAGCTAACAAACTCACTGTAATGCGCCTTCAGTTTGTCCCTATAAAGCCGGGGTCTCCTTACTGGAGGGGAAACAGCTAACATCATGTCCTCGGTCACATGACATCTGTATTGCAAATTGTCTGTGTTCTTCAGTTTTCGGTCCCACCTGGGTTGACATGGTGTTTCCCAAACAAACCCACCCCACCACCACCACCACCACCTCATACGCCCACCTCCCCACAGCTGCTCCTGAATACATTGGCAATAGCCATGGTGACTCCAGTAAACAGGCCTAGGCAGTTATTGTCAAGACACACTCAGAATTCAACACCAGTGAATGAAGAAGTGGGATTATTTTATGCTAAACCCAGCAGAAGTATGGGCAGAATTAATTTTGTGGGAGACTACATACGATAAGAAAGAGAGAAATTCCAAGGCAACAAAGTGTAAATATAGAGAGGGACAGTTGCTTTGTTGATGGCCATTTGGGACATTGGTTCCTGCAATGATAACATCAACAATACATTCTTTCACCACAAAGCATTCTTTGCTGTTAACATCTCCAGTTAATTTGTTGGGTAAAGACTATTGAAATACATTGTACACCTGAAAATGTTTTTCTAGAAGTATCAGTTCATAGTTGGTACTGTGTTTTGTTGGAAACACCTTCTATTCAGAATTTAGTTTCCACAGCATTAGGTGTGATTGAACAGCCCTCACCAGAGCTGCTTGGATTGATCTTCAGCATGACACCTTTGGTCAATTTGCATGTCACATCCTGCTGTTGGTATGGTAACGCATCACATGTTCTCCCTTCACTGTCGAAGGATTATTCAAATGTACTTCCATCTTCCGTTTTGCTAAGTGACACCTTAGCGTTAACACCATCAAAACTGTGAGCTAGCCACTCTTCTGAGAGTGAATTTGTCAACTCTGCTACTCTGCAACTCTATTACTTTAAAGCCTAAAACTATTGCCATTACTGCCCCAATTATCAACTAAAAACTATTTTAGTAGTAACTTCTCCCAGACTAGATTTAGAATTAACCCCCATATCAACAGTGATTGTGCTTCTATGCAGATGACAGCTCTTCTAAACACTCTTATGGAAAAGACTTAAATGCTGAATAAGCTATAGTCACTGATCATGAGGTCATTGAAAGTGCAAAGTTACCTAACAAATTTTCTGCACAGGCAGCTGAATTGTTAACCCGCACACATGCATGCATCCAAGCCAAAGATAAGACTGCTACAATTTACGCAGGTGCATGTGCATTTACAGTTTTTTTCTGAATGCTGAAACACTAACAGTGATTCTTGAAGCTCTCTCTCTGAAACCATTCACACTTGTAGCCAAAGCATTTACCAAGTGAGCCAAACTGTAAACAACTCACTGCTTTACACTCAGTTTGCAGTTTACACACTTCAACACTGAACTGATGGCCAGACCCACACAGAAGGAGAGATTTAGCCTGTTTTTTCTGTTCTTTTTTTTCTGGCACAAATGTTTGTACTTTTTCCCCTTATTTGTATTGATAGTGTGTTATGTTCAGAATACACATCCACACTTTACACATGTGGATACCTGTGTGTGTGTATGTGTGTTTACTTCATGTATGACCAAACTTTATTACAAACTGCTCTGCCCTGCACACAGAAAAAACAAAAGCCACAAGTGTTTTTCTTTTATACTTTCAGTGTGTAGTTGGTGCTTTATGTGTTTATTCAAATGATGGTTTGTGTGAACTGTATTGACGCAAAAACACAATTTTTAAAAGAGTTTGAAGAGGTTTGCAAGAATTGTTTGCTTTTGCAAGAGATGTATAATGTTTTGCTGGTTTGGTGTGAGGTTTTGTGGTTAGTGAGTAGAGTTTTGCAAAAACAGCCTGTAGTTTCAAAGATAGTGCCTAAGCATTCAGAAAAAACTGTAATGCTCTGGAAACAAAGGTTTATCACTAGTGCTGGGATAAACTTTAAGAATTCCATAGTTGTAAACAACTCTCCTAGAAGCATGTTTGCTTGTTGATTGGCCATTGGGAACTGTGAAACACACACTTCTACCATTTCTCTAGTTGCTAAAAGTAAAGCTAGGGCTGATATATGCACAAAATGTGCAGCAGTGAACCCGTCCCTGCCGGTAAACAATCACCTAGTAACATTGTCAGTGACCCTGTCCCTACTCTTAATGATGTCTCTATGTTACAGACTAGGACTGATGCTGAGTGGCCTAAATGGGAATCTGTTGATTGTTGTAAGGCGTCACATAACATCTGGCATGACCCTGATGGTCGTGTTGTTGCCCCCAAGCAATGCTTCCTGTTTTGATCAGCTTGTCACATGGGTAAACCCATGTTTCAAAAGGGGGGATGAGAGCTACAGCCCACCCCCCTCCATGGAGACATTTTGTAAACATGTAAATAGATTTTATCTAATTAGAGAAATCTTCAAATTTTGAATTTGGGTTTGTTGATATGTTTTCAAAGTGGGTTGAGGCTTTTCCCTGCCACCATGGGGACTCCCAGACGGACGGTATTGAAGCTCTGTAACGAAACAGGACTGAAATGACCAGATGCCTTACTGCTTGTAATAATGTCATATTACCATATGAAGTGTTAATGGCAAGGCAATGTCAACTCCATTAACCCCTCTCTAAGGTCAAGCCATTGTTGGTGGATGAGAGAGCCCTAAACAATCACAAAGCTAACCCAACTAAAACATCTTCACCCACAGGTTCGACAGGCTCAACCATAACAATCCGAGCCATAGCTTTGAGCCCGGTGATCATGTGTACATAGAAGTGTTCAAAAGCAAGTTGTCTCCTAGGTGGGTTGGCCCGTTTCAGGTGCTGCTGACTGCTCATACTGCAGGAAGGTGCCAAGGAAGAGCTGCATGGATACACGCCTCTCACTGCAAACGAACGAGCCAGAGCGCCTGAAGACCCTGAACCCCCTGAACCCCCTGGATGCAAGGCCATCATGAGACCTGGAGGGCCCGGAATGAAAAAAAAAAATCTGAATATTATAAGATCAAGAAGCGATATGGATGGACTGCAATAACTTATAGCTCAACTTGAGTCATACCAGAGCTTTCGTGGCAAACAAGACCAACTGCTACGTCTGAGGACATGTAAATTGCAAGTAATTTACAGCCTGAGACCTTTACCATTTCATAGATATTTGGGCATATAGAAATGGACCTTGTCCTTATGGAACTCCTTCATGTTAAAATGATCAATTCAGTTTTATTCTGTGTTGTCTACTTTACTGTAATACTGCATTTGGCCACCAGAGGTCAAGCTCACAAATGTGCAGGATTCCAGTTTCCTGTCAGATATTCATGATATATAGTCAGATTTGGAAAAATTGGTAAGATCTCAATGTTCTCTGAAGGTTTCAATCACAAACTGATATCAGTCGAAATCCTAAGTTTTCCTATAATGTATATTTGCCTTGCCTTTGTTATTGAAGTTTTCATTCATTGTCTTCTATGCTTCCAACCTCTCTGTATCAAATGTGTTAATCAATAACTTTTGGATGTCTAAATTAGGCTTTGTACGGTGGCTCATTTTCCACTTAAAAAGAAGTTTTAAAGACAGTGATAAGGACAACGGCCGAACAAGGAGTGCATCTATGAGAACATACAACTGACTTTATCTTTTCTTCTGGTGTCACTTGTGTTACGTGTGGGGATGTATGACTTGCATTTTGTTTACTAAGCATATCTGCAGGGTTTTGTTCTTATAGATGATGCCAAATGATTACTAAGTAATCTATGAGCTCTGAGTGTTGTTGGTAGGCTTTATGTTGTTTACTTTTAATAAACTGGTGCCTCCATAACTGCTGTATTACTTTCATAGTGCCATCATGTCATGACTGCAGTTTGATTTGATTGAATGCCCACTGCATATTGACCTGTGTACAAGTTGCATGATCACTCCTTGATGTGAAAGATGATTGGCTGCAGAATGTCAGCTGTTATGAAGAGAAAACAGTGCAGTGACCCAGCGGCATGAACAAGTTCCCTCTTATTTTCCTGAGCAATCTGTGACATCAAGCCAAAGATGCACTGATAGTGCGGCTGGCTACGTTAATTCATGTTCATTCATGTTCATTCATAAACCAGTTGCACTCCCTGCTGAATGTGAGAACGTTTTCATCTCTGAGAAAACTGATAACATTAGAAATCACATTGTCTGCCTGTCTGTCTGTCTGTCTATCTGTGTCTGAGCACTTTCCCACTTTGCTAATCTGTTACTGATCTACGGATAACTGTAGATCTGTAACAGATAGGTGACTGTAATGTATAATAGAGAACTGTAGATTTGTAATAGCTAGATAACTTTATATGCATGATAAGTATAACAGGGTGGATGTAGTTCTCCCATGATGCTCTCTGGCTCTGCCACCAGCAGCCTTTAGGCTGGACTGTCTGCCTGGCAACAGGTGATGCTGGTCATGTGACCAGTGTGTGGCTCCTACATTGGTTTTTATAGCAGGACTCAGTTTCAGTCTGTCAGAGTTTGTGAACTCAGCAGAGGAACATGGCTTCATCTTTTCTGGGCTTTTCCCTCTTCTTCATCAGTCTGTATGGAGCAGGTAGGATCAATACATCAATACCTGGAACTGATCAATAACTAGCTCATAGATAATACTATTCATCAGTCTGTATGGAGCAGGTAGGATCAATACATCAATACCTGGAACTGATCAATAACTAGCTCATAGATAATACTATTCATCAGTCTGTATGGAGCAGGTAGGATCAATACATCAATACCTGGAACTGATCAATAACTAGCTCATAGATAATACTCTTCAGTTTGAATGGAAATTATATTTATATCTGTGAAACTTAACAGATTGATTTTGTCTTTGATCTCCAGATGGATTTGAGGATTATCAGGTGGACCGTTGTGTGTTCAGCTCCACTGAGCTGAAGGACATTGAGTACATTTACTCTATCTATTACAACAAGGTCGAGTTCATCAGGTTCAACAGCTCTGTGGGGAAATATGTTGGATATAATGAACACGGCATGAGGAACGCAGATCGCTTCAACAACGATCCTGCAGTGCTGGGGAGGAGGAAGGCTCAGAAGGAGAGCTACTGCAAACACAACGTTGAGGTCTGGTACAGGAACATGCTGACTAAGACAGGTGAGCTGCTGTTCTCTAATCCAACACCATGAATAAACCTCAACAATAATAAACACATGATTAAAATAATGATTACAGAGCAGATAATTTATTTATTAATATAAATTAAGCTTGACATAGATTTTACAAACCTTTCTGGTCAGATTTGAGTGTTTCTGCTGTTTCAGTTTGATTTGACTTATGTGTGTTTGCTGTGAAACTGTTTTCTTCTATTAAAGATCTATATTGGTTTATAGTTTCTCTACTGATCAGTGAAATCATTTAATGGGAAATTATGTTAATAAGAAGATTGTTACTGAAGTATTTTAATAATTACTCATTATGTATCTGTGGAAATATTGCTTCACTTTAAAGAAAACTTAAAATACCACTAGAGGAAATATTTATATTTATTATGAAGTGTCTTTTAAAAATGTGAATATTTCTCATTTATGTTTTCTATCTGTAAACCCTGAAGCAGACTGAACCAGACCCTCTGGTGGCCAAACACTGCTACTGCAACTAGTAGTACTATTACTGCTATTACTATTACTACTGTCACTACTACTACTAGGCTGCTATTACTGCTACTAAATTATTACATAAATAATCACAGGCAACTGACAAAATGGCTGTGTATCAATGTCGGTATAATGTCAATCCTTTATCATTTGACTTGATACCATCCACACATTGTTGCATAAAGATTAGAGTCTTCCTTACATCCTCTGCATATCTGACTCCAAAGATGGAATAGATCCCCAGTAGGAACTCCCCCCTGAGAAGTCACCTGGCTTCTCAGAGTCGACTCCATCCATGTGAAGAGAGATTTCACTCCCGGCACCGAAGGGTTTCCACACTCCGGCAGCACAGGTGGAGGAGCCTCCGCCACCTAGGAAAAGTACACAACAAACACAGTATCTGACATGAATATATGATGTTTACAACGTGGTGTTCAAGCACTCTGCGTTTAATTCAACTGTCTGCAGTGGCAGCTTAAATGTTTCCATTGCATATGAATCTTGTGTAGGTTAATTAGTCATTAATTAGATACCAAGTTCTAAACAATGACATTATGTTGCAGTGAAGTGGTAAAGAGCTGGTGAGCGTAGGGTTTGAGGATCGCTGCAGACATGTGAGGTGCCACTGACCACTTTCCACATAATGCTGTGAGACGTGTCTACTTTGTTCATTTGGCCTGTTGATATAGGAAACTGTGGGCAAACCACCATAATGTTCGATACGTTACTTCTTTCACTTGCTTTGATCAGAAACAAGACAGACCACAGATTGTAAACCTAAAGCCAGATGCTTGCAGGTGTCTGTCGGTCATTGGTCAAGCATTTGGAGGGTGAGCAGAAATACACTAGTCCCATCATGCCTATTGGAACTTTTGCTCATGACAGTCTCGCATAAGGCTTAGGGTTAGGTTTTGTTAGGTTTAATGGACTCTGGAGTGTATTACTCCTTTGATGTGGTTCATCTGGATAGGTGAGGACGGCCTCATCGATCCCAGATGGGCACTGAATATCAGCCGCCAGGTCTGCCTTAAAGAGCGGATCTTGGGCCAAGTCAACTTCCAACTGTACTTTTGAACGCATTTTTTAAGTGAGAAAGCCATCTAAGTGTTCAAGCACCAGTTTTGCCCCTGTCTTCCTCGCAATGCAGTTATGATGTTGTGTGTGGGACTAATGTATTTCTGTCCTCACCTATCCAGATGAACCGCGCCAAAGGAGTAAAACACAGTTTCATTAAACCAAACGAAACACAGCAGCCCAACCTGTGAATGACTGGAGCTCTGACCTTGTCCGTTACACAGAGTCTGTCTGGATTTCCACTGAAGAGGTAGGGGAGCAGGAGTATGGCAGCAGTTGAGTCCTAAAGGAAAAAACATAACTTTGATCAGTTTTTATAGTATTTTATGACGGCCAAATGTATTTGAAGAACCTCAAAGAAAGTTCTAAATACGTTTGTCTGGACTGGAGCAGACTCTTCTTGCCCCGGCTTCTTTTGTCCTGTTTTGTCTGCTGCTTTTCCAAAGCCTTCCAGCAACCTCTGGTCCACATCAACTTTATAGTTGTGCTTTCAGAGAAAATCTAAAAGATGATAATTTCCATACATTACAAATTTGTCTGGAAGAGTAACTTATTAAAAGTGAAAGTTTTGTACATTAACTCCATTTGAACTCACGATGCTGATATGCTGTAAAGCTCCTGAAGGCTTTGAGTGAAGCAGACTCTCTTTTTTCTCCTTCAGGATGTCTGGTTGGGCCTTTTTGCACTCCGCTTTCATTCTTGGGACATGCATCTGTTCACTATAGCTGTCTTCAGTTCCCTGTAAATGTTATATGACATGTATACTTAATATTATTGGTTTTGTTTAAAAACCAGTGAATATGCATCATGTGAAAACTTGGCGATGAAGGAGAAATCACTGTGGCAGAGCATCTCCATCCTTGCCAGCAGCTGTTTATTCAGACAGAAAAAATAAAAAAATTATCACTAAATTAGAACCAAGGTTTTTTTTTTTCTCCAGACACACCAAGAAGGTTATTATATAATAATGTAAACTGAATGCAAATGTAGCACACAGACCTTGATTTTCTTCTCTGTTTTCACAGGTAAATTCTTAACATTTCCTGAGCCTCTGGTGTCTCCACAGCACTGTCTGTATGGATTAACTCTTCTGCTTACGACTGCTACACACTGCAGGACTTCTCTGAACTTACCCGTGATTTTCTAAATAACAGTTGTGTGTCTTAATTAAGGCAAGATCTTGTCAAAAGCTTGTAGTGTGCAGCAGGCCTTAGGGTGACAACTACCTTGATGCTAACAGGTTATTGGGTATTTTAATTTCCACTTGTGAAGACTTTGCTTTTTTTGCTGGTGGCTGTGATGATTTCCCTTCTGCTGAAGACACCGACAGCTGCTTTTGCCAGGTTGTTCTCTGTGATACTCTGTGACACTCTGTGACACTCTGACACTCTGTGACACTCTGTGACACTCTGTGATACTCTGTGATACTCTGTGACACTCTGACACTCTGTGACACTCTGTGATACTCTGTGACACTCTGTGATACTCTGTGACACTCTGTGACACTCTGACACTCTGTGACACTCTGTGACACTCTGTGACACTCTGACACTCTGTGACACTGACACTCTGTGACACTCTGTTACACTCTGTGACACTCTATGACACGCTGTGACACTCTCTGATACTCTGCGACACTCTATGACACTCTGACACTCTGTGATACTCTGTGACACTCTGTGACACTCTGACACTCTGTGACACTCTGACACTCTGTGATACTCTGTGACACTCTGTGATACTCTGTGACACTCTGACACTCTGTGACACTCTGACACTCTGTGATACTCTTTGACACTCTGTGACACTCTGACACTCTGACACTCTGTGACACTCTGACACTCTGTGACACTCTCTGATACTCTGCGACACTCTATGACACTGACACTCTGTGATACTCTTTGACACTCTTTGACACTCTGACACTCTGTGACACTCTGTGACACTCTGTGACACTCTGAGACACTCTGTGACACTCTGTGACACTCTGACACTCTGTGACACTCTGTGACACTCTGTGATACTCTGTGACACTCTGTGACACTCTGACACTCTGTGACACTCTTTGACACTCTGTGACACTCTGACACTCTGTGACACTCTGTGACACTCTGACACTCTGTGACACTCTGTTACACTCTGTGACACTCTATGACACGCTGTGACACTCTCTGATACTCTGCAACACTCTATGACACTCTGACACTCTGTGATACTCTTTGACACTCTGTGACACTGACACTCTGATACTCTTTGACACTCTGTGACACTGACACTCTGACACTCTGCGACACTCTATGACACTCTGTGATACTCTTTGACACTCTGTGACACTGACACTCTGACACTCTGACACTCTGTGACACTCTGACACTCTGTGACACTCTGTGACACTCTGTGACACTCTGACACTCTGTAATACTCTTTGACACTCTGACACTCTGACACTCTGTGACACTCTGACACTCTGTGACACTCTATGACACTCTATGACACTCTGTGACACTCTGATACTCTGTGACACTCTGACACTCTGTGACACTCTGACACTCTGTGACACTCTGTGACACTCTGTGACACTCTCTGATACTCTGTGACACTCTGTGACACTCTGACACTCTGTGACACTCTGACACTCTGACACTCTGTGACACTCTGTGACACTCTGACACTCTGTGACACTCTGATACTCTGTGACACTCTATGATACTCTGTGACACTCTGATACTATGTGACACTCTATGACACTCTGTGACACTCTGCCTCAGGACTGACAAATGGGATTTGCTCCTTTTTAAACACTCCCAGCTGAGACTCGAAGATAGTGTGCAAGTGTCTTCGGTCAGAGGCTCCTTCAGCTCCGCTGCAATAAGACCTCATTGTGTGTGTTTTTCGTCATTTATGTGAATTGATGTTGCAACACTGTAATTTCCCTTTGGGGATAAATAATAATAATATCTATCCATCCATCCATCCATCCATCCATCCATCCATCCATCCATCCATCTATCTATCTATCTATCTATCTATCTATCTATCTATCTATCTATCTATCTATCTATCTATCTATCTATCATCCATCCATCCATCCATCCATGGAAATTCCAAGGAAATTCATAAATTCAAATGGTTTTGCTCTGTTACAGACACCACATTAAGCAATATGCCAATAGGATTGTAGCCATTCAGTGTGAAGAGCATGCTTTTAAAAATGTACTTACATGTCCTTGTCCTGTGCGACCCGGAGGAAAGGGTAGAGATCCTCTCACTCAGGGAAAGGAAGGTCTGACCATCAATAAGATCAATACCTTTACATGTGAGAGGCATACTTTATGATTTCTGCATGTAGACAAGGTTTCAGCTGAACTGGTGTCTGTTTTAGGGTGACCGACTCCAAATGACCAAGTTGCAGGACAGGCATGTTGAATAATACTGTATGAAATAAAAGGTAGCAAACATGTTCAGTGTTATATTCTTTATCTTAGTCGTTGCAGGTCATTCTCAATAAACTACCTGGTAAAATAAAGGAAATAAATAAATGAATAAATAAAAAAAATAAAAAATAAATGAATAAATAGTCTGACAATAATGGAAGAATTTTACAACTTCCCTGAATTTGATTCAATAGGAGGTTTAAAAAATCTCACTGTTTGAATGGCAAGAGAACGTCAAATGTTGTGCGATATTGCCAATAAAACTATTGGCAAAGTAACATTATTGACCTTATTCAATTTTTTTTCCTAATTTTCTTCCTACCTCCACATTCTCCTCTCTCTCTCAATCGCTCTCTCACCTACCAAACCAAACCCCTTCATTTAATCCCTGAAATGTCCTTTCACATTATTATTAATTGTCCATTAAAATATCAGCTTTAATAAAGTCAGGTTAGTATCATGGGTTTATAAGGGATTTATTCACAGAGACTCTAGAAATGAAGGGATTTTTCATGTCTTTTGTGCAGGTTTACTGGTTATTAATGAGTTATTAATGGAAAGTTCCTGTCTCCCTGAATTTGCATTAAATTAGAAAGTAAGCAGTCAAACATTAAGGGGAGTTTAAGGAGGTTTTGATATTAATAAGATATGATAAGATAAGATAGCACTTTATTAATCCCCTTGGGGAAATAACTGCCTTAACTCATTTTAAGGGTTTTTTTCCATGCATGAAGGTGTGAATTCATGTAAATGGGGATTTTATGGGATTACTGGTTCATAGAGCTCTCTCTCTCTCTCTCTCTCTCTCTCTCTCTCTCACACACACACACACACACCAGCTCATGTGTAAGCAGACTGCTACACAACACTACACCCTCGTTGGGAACTACTTTGACCCATTTGAACTTGGCCTCCCAGTCCTTGTTGTAGCTACATGTTAGTATATAGACAGCGCGTCTCCGTAACCATAGCAACTCACTGTCCCACTCCTGTCAGGAGGAGGGGAGACGCCACAGTGCCGACTCTCTGTGCAGCATGCATGGTAACAAATAACAATATGATAGAAATTTATAGATTTTAATTTTCAAGCTTCAGTTTATCAAAATGCGAGACATTTCCATCTGGTTGCGGGACAATAGGTCTGGGACTGTCCCCCACAAATCGGGACGTTTGGTCACCCTACTGTGTTTGTGTGTGTACCCCTCAGTAGCATTAACACAGGTAGGCAAGGCAAGGCAAGGCAAGGCAGCTTTATTTGTACAGCACATTTCATACACTGGGGTAATTCAAAGTGCTTTACAGAGTGATAGAAATACAGTAAAGGTAAAGGATTTACAATTAAAAAGTGCAAAAGTACAGACAAGAGATACAAAAGATAAAAGACTTAAAAAGTAAACTAGTGCAGTTCAAATCAAGTGAAATAGAAAGATAAAAGAACACAACAAATACTCCCACTTTTAGATGCACATTGTGAGTGAACCCATATGTTTTTCTTTAATTTGTAATTGTCTTGGTATAATTGGTATAATTGTCTTAACTGACAAATTAAGTTCCATAATTCAAAGAACCTTCATATGCAGTGTCGAAGAGAAACTGTGAGTCTGCCATCAGAACTGAAGTAGCTATCAGGGCCGTGGAAAGCCAGTTCTTCACCAGGCAACACCACTATCCAGTGTGGGTCTTCCTAAACTATGTAGCAGTGTAGGTGGCTGTTAAAACTGGATAGGATTTTTCCACATAGATACCAGCTCCCCAAGACTCCAGAAATGTGGTAGATCTTCATAAACACTGGAATATCCTCTGCATGTGCAGTTTCAATAACAAGACAGCTGCCTATCTTGTAAGCCACATGATCCACAGTAATGGACTTGGTTGTAGTGACATGGTCAGGTGTTACATTTCCACCAGTCTACACTGCAGAGCTGTGAGGGACGCTGGACGGTCATGCAGGTGTTCATCTGGGGCATCAGCAGTGAGCATGAACTTTTCCGACCCGTTCTCAGTCCCAACTCGTCCTATGTTGACTCTTTGTCAAATCTGTATAGGACACACCTGGTGTTCCATAGACTCCATGATAAAGCCTCTCAGGCAGTATTAGACGCCTACAACTTTCTCTCCTGGACCAGGAACACATACGAGTTACAGAGTCTGGCTACATTTTCTGCCTATAAGGGATTCCGGTTTGCTGCATTTCTTTGCTTGAGCTCTTTGGTGCTAATATTAATTTTAAGAAATTTGTTAATATGGTTGTAGATCAATTTCAAGGCCAAATGTAAAAAAAAAAAAAAAAAAAGACACTTGCATTTTGGCATTTGATGTCACCTGCTAAATAAATAAATACATTTGTCTCATATAACAAGTTATTTCAGTGGCATCTCAATAAACTCCATAAAAGATAGCACTTTATAACGACTGTATCGTTACATCTACTTTACAATAAGCATAATTTAAGTAGAAGAATGAGCCGGGAATTAACGTTTCTAAACGTTGCATAATCCATTTCGTCATTGAACATACCTCTTTCTGCCCGTGAAACACAGCTGATGAAATCGCGACAAAATAGCACCAACAAAAGTATATTTTTGTAATTTTTTGGATTATATCCTCTTATAACATCAACCTGTTGGTTCAGACTGTATTGCATCTTAGTAATATTGAGTAGTTTGCCTTTTCACAACTGTAACCTTCCACCCGGAAAATCTACAGTTTGCAAAAAGGCATAAGCCACGGTTTGGCTATAGACCTATCCGTTCAATAACACCTGGTAGTGTTAAGCTGTTGATTGTTATATATTGGTATGGACAGATCCCCACTGGTTCAGAGCAGATGGTTCTTGTTCTCCAACTCTTGTCACTGCTTCTATTAATGTTGTTAATTTAGGTGGTTCATGATGAAAGTATGTTGCCTATAGGGGCTCTCTCTGCCAGATTTAGATGGGCGAGTTCCTTAGTTGTGTTCCTCTGGAAGTTGGATATTGGAAGCAGATATTGATAATAAGACTTATCTCATGGAATGTAGGTGGCCTTAACGGACCTGTTAAGAGGGCAAGGATCTTCTCCCATCTTAAAGATCTCAAACCTGACATTGTTTTCTTACAGGAAACTCATTTGTGATAAATCAAACCCCAAAACAACACTGCGTTCTAAAATGGCACAGACCTTACTTTCTTTTACGAACCAATGCGGTTGTATTGATCCCTGGAGAGCTTTACATCCAGAAGATAAGCGATTCTCTTTTTTTTTACATGTCCATAACTCTCACTCACGTATTGATTATTTTTTCATTGATAAGAGCCTTCTTCCATCAGTTGCCTCGGTTGAATATCTGGCCAGGGTTAACTCAGATCACTCCCCTCTCAGTCTTGATCTCACTTTTACAAATCAACCCAAGGAGTTCCGCTCTTGGAGACTGGATCCCACTCTCCTATCAGATCCTGAATTTTGTACTCTAGTCAGTGAATCAATTGATTTTTTTCTTGACACTAATAGAACTGAAGATATTAGCCCTAGTCTGCTATGGGAGACTCTTAAAGTTTTTTTGCGGGGAAAAATCATCTCTTACACTGCACATATTAAAATGGTACATAAAATGCGACATACTGAATTACTAAAATCTATATCTGACCTAGACATCCCCAGAACAAAAAATTGAACTACCGACTGAGTTCAATCTTCTCTCAACTAATGAGGCGGAGAAAATGATACTAAAAACACGTGGCATGCTTTATGAACATGGCGATAAAGCGGGGCGCCTTCTAGCAAGCCAGCTGAAGAGCAGACTAGCATCACAGATGATACCCAAAATACAGAACAGCTCTGGTCAAATTGTCACTGACCTACCTGGTATCAATGAGGTCTTTACCTCCTTTTACTCCAACCTCTATAGTTCAGAATCACCAAAAGACCCCTCTGTGTTGCGTAACTTTGTCTCAGAGCTGGAATTTCCGGAACTACCCACTGAATATAAAAACAGCTTGGAAGCTCCGTTACAAATAGTGGAAATCACAGAAGCTATCAAGTCGCTGCAAAGTGGCAAATCTCCAGGGCCAGATGGCTTTCCAGTTGAATTTCTTTTTTTAAGTTTTCTGAACAACTCACCCCCTTACTTTTAGACATGTTTAACCATTCTTTGCAAGATGGTATGTTACCTCCCACCCTTACTCAGGCATCTAAATCTCTGATACTGAAAAAAGGCAAAAATCCTGGCAAATGCTCCTCTTACCGGCCCATTTCTGTTCTCAATGTAGATGTAAAGGTGCTAGCAAAGATCCTGGCCCGCAGACTGGAGACAGCTCTACCTACCATCATATCAGAGGACCAAACCGGATTTATCAGAAACCGCCATTCCTTTACGAATGTGTGCCGTCTTCTTGATATTATGCTATCTTTGTCGCTCTCTCTCCTGTCCCTGAAGCAGTCATATCGCTGGACACGGAGAAGGCTTTCGATCGGGTGGAGTGGAGCTATCTGTTCTCCTGTCGGAGAACAAATTCGGATTTGGTGAACATTTTATTTCCTGGGTGCGATTATTATACACTTCCCCACAAGCTTGCGTGTCTACCAACTCAATTCGGTCGAAATTTTTTCCTCTCACTCGCCAAGGATGTCTCCCCCCTCCTTTTTGCAATAGCCATTGAACCTTTATCAATTGCATTAAAAGCAGATAGGCTTTTTTCTGGCATTGGGAGGGGGGGAGTCGAACATAAAGTCTCCCTATATGCAGATGACCTGCTTGTTTATGTTTCAGACCCTGTGAGATCCTTCCCACATATTTTAAAGACTCTGAATACCTTCAGAACGTTCTCTGGGTATAAGTTAAATATTGATAAAAGTGTATATTTCCCTATTAACCAGCCAGCTGAGAACATATTGCAGTGTAATTTTCCATTTAATTTCTCCCTCGCAGGATTTAAATACTTAGGGATCAATATTGCTCGTATTATTGGTTCGCTGCATGAAAGTAACTTCTCTGTCCGACAAAAGTCCGACAAAAGTAAAAGTAGACCTTCAGAGGTGGAATAGCTTACCTCTCACGTTAGCAGGACGGATCCAATGCATCAAAATGAACATTGTCCCAAGGTACCTTTACTTATTCCAATGTCTACCTCTGTTCCTTCCTAAATCCTTCTTCCGTAAGATCGACTCTGTGATTTCCTCCTTCATATGGGGAAGTAAACCCCCGAGACTTAACAAATCCCTACTACAGCAACCTAAATCAGAGGCTGGAATGGGACTTCCAAATTTACAGCGCTATTACTGGGCAGCCAATATGCAAAAGATTGCATATTGGGCCATATTGGTGCCAGCTAGAATCACATTTTTGTCATTCCAACTCTTTGAAATCTTTGGTATGCCATGGCAAACAGCTCAAACCAAAACAGTATAGTTCCAGTCCAGTAGTCCTATCCACACTAAAAATCTGGCAACAAATTAAGAAACACTTCAACTGGAATACACTCCCCCTGACTACACCAATTTGTAACAATGACCTATTTAAACCAGCTAAAATCGACTTCAGATTTTCTCTCTGGTATAGACATTTCCTGAGCATGTTAGGTGACCTCTACCACGAAGGCATTTTTGCCAGCTTCGCCTATCTGTGTACTACATTTAATCTTCAACAGTCTGACCTTTTCAGATATTTTCAAATCCGACACTTTCTCCAATCTAACACACCATCTTTCCCAAATGCCCCACGCGCCACTGGAATTGATCTCCTTATACCGTTGACGAGAATGACAAAGCGTCATATTTCTTTTTTATACAACCTCATAACCCCAGACACACCACCTGCCCTCATTAAAATAAAGACAGAATGGGAAACAGAATTAGGAGTCACTTTTTCAGACATGTGGTGGGAGGAGGCACTGGAAGAAATACATTCTTGCTCATCCTGTGCAAAGCTCCAGCTTATTCAGTTTAAAATACTTCACAGGGCGCATTACAGTAAATCCAGGTTATCAAGAATATTCCCTGATATTATCGATTCCTGCGAAAGATGCTCACAGTCTCCCTGTAGTCTTACTCACATGTTTTGGTTATGCCCAAAACTGGCAGATTATTGGAATTCTTTCTTTAAGGTTATTTCAGAGGTATTAGAGCTAACGATTGAGCCCTCCCCTCTTGGTGATTGCTATATTTGGCATTCCTGAAGAAGGCAATCACTTTTCGGTGAAACACGCAAATGTAATTTCATTTACTTCCCTAATAGCTCGCCGGAGAATTCTTCTCCTATTGAAACATCGAACACCACCCTCTAGCGCCTCTTGGTTAGGTGATGTAATGTCTTCCCTTGACATGGAGAAGATCAAGTTCTCACTGCTGGGTTCGACTGCAAAATTCTTTAATCACTGGCAACCTCTTATTTCCTACTTTAAGAATTTATCCTCTCTCTCCTCGGACTAGTTGGCTAATATGTCTACAAGCCTAGCAATCACTTAGAGGGTGAGCAGTTAAGATCTTATTTAATATGATATATCCTTCCCCCTTTTTTTTATTTTATTTATTTATTTATTTTATATGTGATGTATTTTTTATTTTTTGTGATGCTATTTTGTAATCTTTTACAATAAAATGTGTTTACAAAAAAAAAAGAATCAGTGAAGCCCGTTTGAATTAACTTGTGTTGAACAAGAGAAGACAGGTATGTGTTTTGTAGCTCTGATAAAAACTTTCTGTCCAAGTTTCCAATTTTAAAATACATCACTGTCAGTTTGTGTTTTAACTTCTTTGACCCCAGGGGCTTTACCTCCTCAAACTCATCCAAGTAAAGTTTAAGTTGGACAGTGTTTTTTTGACAAAGCAAAGTTACTCTTGCAGATATCACCATCAGTGAAGTCTCGAAGTACATCATCAATGCCAGGGTCAACATCTCTGTTTAACATTGCCATTCATTTTCAGCAACTCTCTGTAAAATGTTATGGAGCAGGACATACTGAAATGTGGCCCTGTTAGTTTGATCTTCACCTTTTAAATGGATCTCAATTGGCTTTACCATCCCATGATGACAACATTGTTGTTCCAGTGTCCACTCAGTATTTATGGCTCTACATTCCTCAAAAAGCTTAAAAGTTCACTCAAATCATCATCATCATCAACAACACTGATGTTGATCTTCTGGAGGTGAAACCTCATTGCTTGAGACAAAAAGGAGTCAAAAATTGTCTGGAGATCACCTCTGTGCTTGTAGGCACAACAGCGGGAACACAGTGCTTCTCTCTAACTTTAAATGAATAGTTCACCCAAAAACAAAAACTCTGTTTCTATATATATAGGTTGTATGCAGGATTTCATACATCCATTTAGACCACATGTTAATAAAACATTTGGCTAATTTTGGTGATACAGCCCAATGTGCCTAATTTGTTTTATCAGTGAAAAGAAGTTTTTGTTGCATATAGGACAGTTAAATTAAGTTGCCATGATTTCTTCTAAAAACATTGGCATGTTGATAGGTGATTCTCCGATCCATTAATCTCAAGACAATGTGCATCCTCAACAGTTCATTTTGTCACTCTAAGAACATACAAAAACAGAAAACTGTGTAAACAATTGGAAAGACATTGTTTTAATCAGCAAAAGAGCTTCAACTTCTGTCAATAGTTGTGTTATATCTGGAGAGGAACTATTTTTTCTCAAAGACGTACTACCCTCTAAGCCGGTGGAAGCTCCACAGAGCCAGAAGAATCCAGAAATAACTGCTGACAGAAAGCTTTTTTTTTTTTTTTTTCAAGATAACATACTGACACCTGTATGATTATACTGTGAGCATCATGTTTTGCAAAACAGCGTTTATCATAGTTTTCACAGACTGTGGTGTATGCCCCTAGGTTTCTATTGCAGTAGAGTAGAGTGGGGGGTTGCCTGGTGTGACCGGACAGGCGGAGCAGGCGGCTAGCCAAGTTCTGGTTTCTACTAATAGGGATCATGACGGAAAACATGTTGTTTGGGCCCAGGGTTCAAAATGCCAAACTATTCCTTTAACACAGTTAAACCATGTTTGTAATGGCGCCGGACATTTCTTACTTATTGGACAATGTCCCAGAGTGTAATGCCATTTTTCTGTGGGAATGAGTCAGAAAGGACAAATAAAAAAAAATGTAGTGTAAATGACAGCTGTTTTTAAGTCTTTTGGTGCAAGTCCAAGTCAAGACTCAAGTCACTTGAGACAACTCTCAAGTCAAGTTCCAAGTCTTAATTCTCCAAGTCTTAATTCTTCATAATTGGAAGTCAAGATGCAAGTCTTTCAGGTCTGTGAATGCTGATGCCCATTACAATGACATGGGACCAGTTCTTGTGGTTTTTAAAGTTTTCCTTTCAAATCTTTTTTTTTTTATTATTATTTTTCTTTGCTGTGCACCTGGCTAGAACATTTTGGCAGGGATTTAACTGATAACTGTGCCTCCACATATATTTCTTCGTTTTTCCCTACTGATGTGGCTGAATCTTTGCCAGGAGGATTTGATGCCATATTGACTTCATTAAATTGGAGTGAGCAGATTATTTTTTCAACTGCATTCTAATTCCCTAAATCCCTAACACAAATATTGGAATTATTGCCTATCAGACATTGTTTGGACAAAATAGCCTACACTTGGACTACTTGGACAGCTTGTTAAGTTTCCGTCTTTTAGAGACATTACAAAAAAAGGCCACCCCAGATTTTTTATTTTATTTATTATTATTATTTTTTTTTACTTTTTGTCGGTAGTAACTCCAGACCCGGCACCGGGATCTGGAGTGGAAGAGGTTTCAAAAGTGGGTTTTCTTTGACTTAACAGAACATGTTGAATAAGTTGACTTTCTGTCTTAGACTGATCATTGTAACTGGGTGGAGGCCATGAATACAGGTTTTCTCATAATTGCAGGTACAATATACAGACTTAAAGGCATCTGTAATAATCTTTAATATTTATAAAAACGAAAAACATCTATATCTATAATGAAAATTGGCATATAAAAATGAATTTGTATGCTAGCGGGTGTTGTGCATGCTTAACAAATAAAACGGTGTTATAAAGTCATGGTTGGGTTTATTAAAATGATAAAGAATGGCCTAGTCTTCCCCACATAAAAAATGGCTAACTATAGACTTTACGGCTCAGTTGAAAAGAGGAATGATAGAAAATATCCCAACTATAAACAGCATCTGCTGGGCAGCTTTGTAACCTTTTCAACTGAAAACGAACTTTAGCTAGCAAACTAACGTCCTTTGATTTAACATTTCATTGAGTGGGTTTTTATTTACGACTAAGCAAGTAGGCTACATTTTTATTCCCATGACTGAATGTTTCAGACAGAATCAAAACCAAACTACATCAACTTCAAAAATATTAAGTTGTAAGGTCTTTAGTTGTTACACTGATACGAGAGTGCTGCTCACCTGGCCAAACAGTCGTCTCTCTCTTCTCTTAACGCAGCTGGATCAGTCCACAAGAAACCAGGGAAAGATACCGGTATATGTCCTGTCGCATTTGCCAGTTTCTGTCTGGCTGTGAAAAGCATGGCCTCTACTGCTAAATATGCAAATCTGGTACTTTGGTACTTTTTGTTTTTTAGCTGAACATTTTAATGAGAAATATATGTATGTAGTAATGTAATGTAATTAAAATCAAAATGTGTAAAAAGCAAAGCTGTTGATAAAAGGCACAACTACTGTAAAACACAGTTTAGCATTAGTGTTGAACATATGTTGATAACTCAAAAGCTGCAAATCCCATCACTTAGATATTTATATTGTGAGTAGCAGACAAGGTATGTGTACCTAGTGTGAAAATTATCACAGTTTAAAAAATTTTGAAGTCTGTAGAGTGGCTGGAGTGCTTGATGACATCACGCACTCCAGCAGACTGAACATTCCTCATTTCTATGGGACCGAAAAATCACTTTTAAAAACAGTGAGCAACAATGAGGGAGCCATACGCCAAAGTAAAAGTTAAAACAATGATTTATTAACTAAAACTACGGGTAAATAAGCACAAACTACATCAAACCAAAACAGAACAAAAGATGTGCAGGTGAGGAGGGAGAGAACCCCGGGCCCCCGTGCTTTCCATCGGCTCTGATGACGACCCGGCCCTCCAGGATCCTGAAGAAGACTAAGCACACAGGAGGGTCGTCACACAGAAAACACAAAAACACTAAAATGATAACTCAAACGGCTCAAACTGCATTAAAGTTAAAAATCTGTCCTGAAGAATTAAGTAATATTAAGTAATAATGATACGCTAAAAATGGTAATAATAAAAATAATAATAATAATAATAATGATAATAATAATAATAATAATAATAATAATAATAATAATACTAATAATAATAATACCACCCTGTGTCCTCCAGCTCCCCCCTCTGTCAGGCTGAGCTCAGTGTCGCCCCCTGGTGGGAAACACACTGCCATGATAATAATAATAATAATAATAATAATAATAATAATAATAATAATAATAATAATAATAACACCACCCTGTGTCCTCCAGCTCCCCCCTCTGTCAGGCTGAGCTCAGTGTCGCCCCCTGGTGGGAAACACACTGCCATGCTGATGTGCAGCGTCTACGACTTCTACCCAAAACAAATCCGTGTGACCTGGCTGAGAGACGGAAAGGTCGTGACCTCTGATGTCACTTCCACTGAGGAGCTGGAGGACGGGGACTGGTACTACCAGATCCACTCCCACCTGGAGTACACACCCAGGTGAGTCCAGATCCAGATCCACCTGGAGTACACACCCAGGTGAGTCCAGATCCAGATCCACCTGGAGTACACACCCAGGTGAGTCCACATCCAGATCCACCTGGAGTACACACCCAGGTGAGTCCAGATCCACCTGGAGTACACACCCAGGTGTATCCAGATCCAGATCCACCTGGAGTACACACCCAGGTGAGTCCAGATCCACTTGGAGTACACACCCAGGTGAGTCCAGATCCACCTGGAGTACACACCCAGGTGAGTCCAGATCAGTTCAGTAATAACATGTGACACTAAACCAACCTGTGTGTGTGTGTGTGTGTGTGTCTGTGTCTGTGTGTGTGTGTGTGTGTGTGTGTGTGTGTGTGTGTGTGTTGAACAGGTCTGGAGAGAAGATCTCCTGCATGGTGGAGCACGCCAGCCTGAACACTCCTTTGATCCAGGACTGGGGTAACTACCTGTCTGTCTGAATACCTGCCTGTCTGTCTGTCTCTCTACCTGTCTGTCTGTTGACCTGTCTGTCTCTCTGCCTGTCTGTCTGTTGACCTGTCTGTCTCTCTGCCTGTCTGTCTCTCTGTCTGTCTCTCTGCCTGTCTGTTTGTCTCTCTGTCTCTCTGCCTGTCTGTCTCTCTGTCTGTCTCTCTTCCTGTCTCTCTCTCTGCCTGCCTGTCTGTCTCTCTGCCTCTCTCTCTCTCTGTCTATCTCTCTGCCTGTCTGTCTGTTGACTTGTTTGTCTCTCTCTGCCTGTCTGTCTCTCTGTCTGTCTGTCTGCCTGTCTCTCTCTCTCTCTGTCTATCTCTCTGCCTGTCTGTCTGTTGACTTGTCTGTCTCTCTCTCAGTCTGTCTCTCTACCTGTCTGTCTGTTGACCTGTCTCTCTCATAACCTGCCCCCTCGACATTATCCCCACCAGCCTCCTTAAAGGAGTTTCGGACGTAGTCGGCCCTAGCATCCTCTCCATCATTAACAGCTCTCTGACCAGCGGTACTGTTCCATCATATTTCAAACATGCAGTTGTCCAGCCCCTCCTTAAAAAACCTAATCTGGATCCCATCATTTACAACAATTTCAGGCCCATATCTAAACTACCATTTTTATCTAAAATTATTGAAAAGGTTGTTCTGTCACAGCTCATGTCCCATCTGAATCACAATAACATCCTTGAGAAATTCCAATCTGGTTTCAGGGCCCTCCATAGTACAGAATCAGCCCTGCTTAAGGTATCAAACGACCTGCTCCTTGCTATTGATTCCGGAGATTGTGCAGTACTACTCCTACTGGACCTCACTGCTGCTTTTGACACTGTTGACCATGCCATATTAATTGACTGTCTCAAAAATGGAGTCGGTATTGGTGGTAACGCTCTGGCCTGGCTCACCTCATACCTGAATAACAGAACCTTCTCTGTCAATATAGGCTCCTTCTCCTCATCTTCAGCCAATATCTCCAGTGGGGTCCCTCAAGGCTCTATCCTAGGTCCAATTCTGTTTTCCATTTACATGCTCCCGCTAGGTCAAATCATTCAAAAATATAACATTTCGTTCCACTGTTACGCAGATGATACACAGCTTTACCTCCCTCTAAGACCTGATGACCAACACACTTTAAGAAATCTAAAGAACTGCCTTGACGACATAAACTGCTGGATGGACCAAACTTTCTCCAATTAAACAACAACAAATCTGAAATTGTTCTATTTGGCCCTCCCGATTCCATAAACATTATTACCAAAAACCTGGGCCAGCTAGCTACCTATGTCAAACCGTCCGCCAAAAATCTGGGTGTGATATTTGATTCGGCCCTTAAATTTGACAAACAGGTCAAATCAGTAGTTAAAGCCAGCTTCTTCCAACTAAGAAACATCGCTAAAATCAAGCAATTTGTCTCTTTCTGTGACTTTGAAACAGTCATCCATGCTTTTATTTCATCTCGACTGGACTACTGTAACTCCCTATATTTTGGTATTAGTCAGTCTTCCATGTCACGCTGACAACTAGTCCAAAACTCTGCTGCCAGGCTTCTGGCTGGCTCCATGAAGAGGGACCACATCCCCCTTGTGCTGGCCTCTCTTCACTGGCTCCCCATACGCTTCAGAATCAATTTTAAAATTCTACTGTTTGTTTTTAAATGCCTTAATGGGTTAGTGCCTGCCTATTTGTCAGAGCTCCTCTGCACCCCTGCAACCCCCAGGGTCCTCAGGTAGTCTAACCGAGAGCTCTTGGTCGTTCCACGGTCTAGTCTAAAGCTCAAGGGAGATTGTGCCTTTGCGGTTTCAGCCCCTCCCCCTCTCAGTCAGGTCCGCCCCCTCCATCAACACTTTTAAATCCAGGTTAAAAACTCACTTCCACTGCCTAGCATTCGAATCCTCCTGACTGCTGTGTGGGTAGAGGTGTGCGTGCTCCTGTATGTGTGCATCCGTTTGTGTATATGTGTTGTTGCCCTGTTTTTTTTTATTTCCGTGTATTCTTACTCATTGTATTTGTTATGTTTTTCCCATTGTGTGCCCACTGTCTGGTGTCTTTGCACTGTACAGCACTTTGGTCAACTACAGTTGTTTTAAATGTGCTCTACAAATAAATAAACTTGAACTCTCTCAACAGATCCTTCGATGCCTGAGTCTGAGAGAAACAAGATCGCCATCGGAGCCTCAGGACTGGTTCTGGGTCTGATCTTATCTCTGGCTGGATTCATCTACTACAGGAGGGAGGCCCAAGGTCAGTCCACTAGACCAGTTTGTCACGTGTGTCGAGAAACTTGGGGGCTGGACCCAAACGCAGACCGGCACACAGAGAACTGGGAATATGTAAAAGGTTTTAATGGGGAACTGAGGCAAAGTACAAAATAAAGCAGGTAATCCAAAAAGGCAAAAACTAAACAAACAAGGAGTCCAAGGCTGGCAGGTAGTTAGACGAAAAGACTTACTAAACGAACACAGGGAATCAGGGCAGGTAACCAGGCGAGGAACATGAGGAACACAACACATAACAAAATGATGAACTGGCAACACACACTGAAAAACACAGGCTATATATACAGACAGGGACTTATGACACACTAGGAACAGCTGGCAGGAGGGGAGAGAGTCCGGGAGCCAATGGGCTGGAAACAGGCAGGTGAAGGGGGAACAGAAACAGGACTAACGGGCCGATGGCTGACAGGTGTGTGTGTGCTGAAGGATGGAAAGTCCGAGGACATCTGGTGGCTGGCAGGAGGATGGCAGGACTGGGGAGTGAAAGGAGAGGTTGACCAGGACACAGGGGCAGACAGGAGCAGATCATGACACAGTTCAGACCGGTTCAGACCGGTTTAGTCTGGTTAACAGCAGTCTCTTCTTCTCTTGTGTTTATATGAGTCAATAACAGCAGTCACTTCTTCTCTTGTGTTTATATGAGTCAATAACAGCAGTCTCTTCTTCTCTGGTGTTTATATGAGTCAATAACAGCAGTCTCTTCTTCTCTGGTGTTTATATGAGTCAATAACAGCAGTCTCTTCTTCTCTTGTGTTAAATCAGGACGGATCCTGGTTCCCACTAACTGAGGTAGGAATCCTAAACTTGTCCCTGTTGTCTGTTTGTCTCCTGAAGGAAAAGTCAGCTGGAATTCAACCTGCTTTCTTGTGTTTTCAGTGCTGCCACCTGCTGGAGAGGAGGAGCTGCTGTTTCTGCTTCAAGCTTCTGTGACACGCTGCACATGTGCTGTGACATACGTGATGTGAGGCACATGTATGTAGCGTGACGTGTGTCTGAGCGTCACTCTGATGTCTTTGTGATCTGAAGCTTCACTTCCTGTGTGACATCACTGTTTTCCAGCGACTAACTTCCTCAAAGTGACTCAGACTAAAGGAAGAACATCTGATCCTCCTTCTGTCCTTTAACTTCATCTGTAAAATCACACAATCAGCTGCTTCAATATTTTAGGTTTTCTGAGTGTTAGATTCTTATATTTCTACTGGAGTGAGATGTCTTTTCCTACAATAAAGCTTTGGAAAACACTCTGTCACGTTGTTATTTTAGCTGAGACTCTCCTCATGTTTGTTTGTGTGTCAGAAACATGTCAGCATCACATTAATGATCCATGGGAAACGTCTCACATGTCATCCTTACATATTTAGTTGTATATTTATTATATTCTCTGTGTCATTGATTATGAAGCTCTGTCCATATTTACAGCCCGTCATCGATCATAAACCCATCGGCACATATCCATCGCTGTGATATTCCATATCTTTATATTAACTCCTGTGATCACACAACATGAAAACCTGTGAAAACACTTTTTAAATGATCTTCATGAGGATCCATCCTGAAACATTCGTGGTTTCTGAGTGTTTTCACCAACACTAACTTATGATAACGGACCATATTCTGGATCCACCGACTTTAGATCAATAAACACAACGCGACACTTAGAAACCAGGAAGCCGAGGACAAGAAATCCACCGACTCCGAGGACCGATCCCAGCTTTCCTCTGGTATTATCTTCCAGTTTCTCCTCCCAGTCTGTTTGAATCTGAGCAGCTGAAGATGTTTCTAGAGACATTATTATATAAAAGAGAGGAACCAGACCTTTGAGATCCAGCTGGTTTGTTCAGGAAGGTTTAGTTTACAGGTCGGACCTGAAGGAAGCAGAATAATAATAATAATAATAATACGTCTTATTAGTCTTGTATAGCGCTTTTCTAAATACTCAAAGACGCTTCACATACAGGGTAACATCATTTAATAAGTACATTTATAATAAAAAAATAAAAGACAAGAATAAGGGAGGGGGGAGGGAGGGGAGGGTGCAGGGGAGGGTGCAGCAACTGAGAAGGCCCTGTCACCCCAGGTCCGGAGCTTGGTCCTGGTGGTTACGTCCGCAGACCTGAGGCATCGGGTAGGGGTGTGTCGGGGGAGGAGGTCGGAGAGGTAGGGAGGGGCCGGGCTGTTTATGGCTTTGTAGGTGATGAGTAGTATTTTGAAGTCAATTCTGTATTTGACCGGGAGCCAGTGGAGGTTGTGAAGGACAGGGGTGATGTGGTCTCGGCGGCGGGTGGAGGTGAGCAGGGGGGCAGCAGAGTTCTGGACGTATTGAAGTTTATTGAGGATTCTGTTGGGTGAGCCGTAGAGGATGCTATAGCAGTAGTCGAGTCTGGAAGTTATGAGGACATGGATCAGTGTTTCAGCAGAGGCAAAGGACAGGGAGGGCCGGAGGGGGGCGATGTTCCTGAGGTGGAAGAAGGCAGTTTTTGTGACCTGGTTGACATGAAGTAGGAAGGAGAGGGTGGGGTCGAGGATGATTCTGAGGTTGTGGACCTGGGTGGAGGAGGTGACGATGGAGCCATCGATGTTGAGTGAGAAGGTCTGGGCGGAGCGGGTGAGGGAGTTTGGGCCGATGATGAGGACTTTGAGAAAGTTCTGTTGCATCCATGATTTAATGTCAGCAAGGCAGGAGGTCAGGGTGGAGTGGGTGGTTGAGGTGAAGGTCTTGGAGGAGAGGTAGAGTTGAGTGTCATCGGCGTAGCGGTGGAAACGGAGGCCGTGTTGGCGGAGGATCTGTCCAAGAGGAAGGATGTACAGGATGAAGAGGAGGGGACCAAGCACTGAACCCTGGGGGACACCGTAGGTGACTGGGGCGGTGGAGGATTTTCAGTTGTTTATGGAGATGTATCGGTGTCTGTCAGAGAGAAATGAGGTGAGCCAGGAGAGGGCGGTGCTGGTGATGCCGAGGGAGTGTTGAAGGCGAGCGAGGAGGATGGAACGGTTGATGGTGTCAAAGGTCAAGGAGGATGAGGATGGTGAGGAAGCCAGAGTCAGCAGAGAGAAGTATGTCGTTGGTGGTTTTCAGCAGGGCGGTTTCAGTGCTGTGTTTGGAGCGGAAGCCGGATTGGAAAGGTTCATAGAGGTTGTTGGAGTCGAGGTGGGATTTGAGCTGAGCAGCGACAGCTCGCTTAAGAATTTTGGACAGAATAATAATAATTAATAATAATTGATTACATTTATATAGCGCTTTTCTAGGTACTCAAAGCGCTTCACATATGATGGGGGGGGGTCTCAACTCATCCACCACCGATGTGTAGCACCCACCTGGGTGATGCACGGCAGCCAGTTTGCGCCAGAACACTCACCACACATCAGCTATCTCAGTGGAGAGTAGAGGACTGAAAGAGCCAATTAGGTAACGAGGGATGATTAGGTGGCCATGATGGAAGGAAGGCCTGTTTGGGAATTTTGCCATGGCACCGGGGTTACACCCCTACTCTTGCGATGAGTGCCGATGGGATCTTTATTGACCACAGAGTCAGGACCTCGGTTTAACGTCTCATCCGAAGGACGGTGCTCACTCACAGGACAGAGTCCCTGTCTCTGCCCTGGGGCATTGGGGATATTATTCATAAGACCAGAGGGAAGAGCACCTCCTACTGGTCCTCCAACACCACTTCCAGCACCAGGTGGTCTCCCATCCAAGGACTAACCACAGCCAGACCTGCTTAGCTTCCCAGGCAAGCTAGCGATGTGGTGCAGGAGCTATGGTGCTGGTGCCTCCCAGAAATGGGAGGTTGGAGATGGGCCGGTAGTTGTTGGGGATGTCAGGGTCAAGACCGGGTTTTTGACAGCAGCGAGCTTGAGGGGGAGGGGGACGAGGCCAGTGGACAAGGAGGAGTTAATTATACTGGTGATGAGTGGGGAGAGTGAAGGGAGGCAGGCCTTGACTAGAAAGGAGGGGAAGGGTCGAGGGCACAGGTTGAGGACTTCATGCTGGTGACTATGGAGGATAGGTCGGTTTCACTGATTTCACTGAAGGATGAGAATGAGTGGCTTGGAAGTAGTGGGGGGGTTGGGTTGAGGGCCAGAGAAGGTGGTGAAGGAGGAGGCAGCCAGCTGGTTGTGTATTGTGACCAAACTGTTCTGGGGGATAAAATCCTGTCAGCAGGTTTCTGTGTTTTCAGTCCAGTAACAGAACAAAACATCAGTGAGGAACAACAAACCCTCAGATCTGTTCATTCATGTCCTGGATCCTTCCTCCACAAATAAGAAGAAGTGAGTTTATCTACAAAGTGGAAAAACATTTGGATTAAAACACTGAAGTTCATGGAAACAAGTGAGAAAACCTGAGAGGAGAAAACCTGAGAGGACGTCCGTCTAGACCAGAGGTCACAAATAGGCGGACCGCGGTCCGGTTAAAATAGAAACGCTCCGTCAAAATTTAATAATTCTCAATAATTTATCAGTTATAGGTCCGGGTCCGGATAGCAGGACGTCTGGGTCCGGACCCGGACCTATAACCGATAAATTATTGAGAATTATTAAATTTTGACGGAGCGTTTTTCTAGCCTTTACGACACTGACTGAGCGGTCCAGGGGTCCGTTTCACAAAGCAGGTTTAGTGAAAACTCTGAGTCTGTTAACCCTGAACTGAGGGAAACTCGGAGTTTTCCGTTTCACAAAGGGAGGTAACTCAAACCAGAGAAAGAGGGGTAACTCTAGCCTGTTTCACAGAAAGAGGTAACTTAAGGTCAGTTACCATAGTAACAGACTCTATGAACCTAACCTGGTCGGGACCAGGTTTTTCTCAATGAACCTCGAGTTTCTCTCTGTCTCCGCCCTCTGTCAGCCACACACGGTATTTGATTTCCTCATTCATTCAGTCAGCAGGCGAGTTTTGGCGTAACATAGTTCTGCCGTCTGTTATTTAAAAAAATCAGTCAGTAGGCCTATATTAGAAGTCCACTTTTTTCACTAACATGGCATGTCCTTTTGACAACGATCCCGTGGATGAAGGTGCAGCATTACTGCGCAGGGAATTAAATATTCGTCGGGAGATGGTTATCAGACCGCGCATAGATGTTCTGGCATTTCCAGACAATTATCTTTTTGAGCGGTACCGTTTCACGTCACAGTCCATCATCTACATACACAACCTAATCCGTCCTTACATTTGCAACATTACCAGCCGTAGTCATGCTCTCACATCCCAGCAGATATTGTGTGTTGCGCTACGTTTCTTTGCAAATGGGAGTTTTTTGTATAATGTCGGAGATGCAGAGCACTTGAGTAAGGCAACTGTATGCAGGGCGGTCAGAAAAGTGTGCCTCGCCCTGAAACGGCTATTACCCATCTTTGTGGTTTTCCCTGGACATAAACCTGTCAGAGTCATCAAGGAGGAGTTCCACAGGATTGCAGGTGAATGATGTAGAGATCCGTTAAATGAATTTTAAATTATATTCTGTTAATGACATTGTGCTGCAACCTCAGACTGGGATTAGTAATTTTAATTTCTTTTAGGATTTCCCAGTGTGATTGGCTGCATAGATGGCACACACATCCCCATCACGGCTCCCTCACATAATGAAGCAGATTATGTGAATAGGAAGTCCATTCACAGCATAAATGTGCAGGTACATGTAGATTGACTACTGTTTCAAAATGTTAAAGACTGCATCATAGTTCAACATCTGTCATTCTCTGCACTGTCAAGATCATATGTGATGCTTCATACCTAATTTCCAATGTGGAGGCCAAGTGGCCTGGGTCTGTTCATGACTCAAGGATTTATCGCGAGTCTAACCTGAGCAACAGACTGCAACGTGGTAAGCAGCCTAAAGATTTGCACAATATAATTCACTTGTCTCCCTCCTTTAATATACTCTGATGTGTCCACTATACATTACAGGAGAGTTTGATGGCCTTCTGCTGGGTGACAGAGGTTACCCATGCCAACCTAGGCTGCTGACCCCTTACCCTGACCCTGAACCAGGCCCCCAACAGAACTTCAACCGGGCTCACTGCAGGACGAGAGCCCGGGTGGAGATGACCATAGGCCTGCTGAAAGCCCGTTTCCAGTGCCTACGTCACCTCAGGGTGACCCCTGAGAGGGCCTGTGATATTATTGTGGCATGTGTTGTTCTTCATAATATTGCCACTATTAGAGGAGAGCAACACCCTGCCCTACAAATTGAAGACCCTGATGATGACCCCATCCACCTGCCAGCTATGCAGGACGGCAGAGCAGTCAGAGACACCATATGCCATAGTCACTTCAGAGATTGAGTCACCATCATCACCACCACAGCAGTCAAATAAAGACACAATACACACTTCATTTGGTCTTCTTTATTTCCTACAAATACAAGAGCTAGTTTAGTTAATTTTCCAATAGTTAACATAATTAACATAATTCACCTGTGACCATGCACCCACCTCTAATTTGTGCTCCAGTATTTCAATTTCTAGATCTGCCCTCCTAATCTGGCGGTCCAAGTATTGCATTTCTTTGTCGGTTTTTTGGATTTTTTTCAGCAGGTGAATTTTATAAATCTCTTTTACTGGTAACTGGGAATACATAAGGAGGACATTAAATTATACAGTTGCACATGAATTCCACAGAATGAACCTCTGGTGTGTACTGAACATCCATCTCACTGTGTCAATCTGTGCAGTGGAAGTTGAGGGACCCTCCTGCTGCTGCCCAGCCATGCCCTGTTAAAAAGGATGAGAATGTGTTAATACTTCAGTGTAGGCTACATGTCACACTCTATATTCCACCAGAATGTTAAGAAATGTAAATGGGAAGAGAACTATCAGTAACATATCAAGATGTTACCTCTATAGGCCTTTCTGGATCCCCCTCTGTAAAGGCAGCAGACACAGTTTCCTCGTGCTCTTCATCCTAGATGAGTGATATGTTTCAGTATACTTAAACTACCATTTGGCAAAATCTTTGGAGTATTGCCTACTTACAGTTACAAGGTCTGTTGTGGCGTGAGGGGGCTCCACCAGGCAGATAGCACCATCAGAATCTGTTGGGACAAAAGAAAAAAAAAAAAAGACATGAAAGGGAAATAAATATTTTTATGAATAGGCTTAAAAAAGATATATAGGCCTAGGCATATTACATTTTATAAAGGCACTTGTGTCTTGGGGGGTGAGCTCTGAAGATGAGCTCCCTCCAGGGATTCCCTCAGCCACTGGCCTTCCTAAATTCTGGCTTAGGGCCAGCTCCTCTGCCTCCGTTAGAGGTGGC
>NW_027283949.1:7500-39685 GCF_046629955.1 Centroberyx affinis | reverse complement strand
TGAACTTCTTATGACAGGAAAACGGTGTAAATATAATGTATGTATATACAGTATGTCCTCAATAGGCTTCCGTATCCCTTCCCTCCCTCCTGTTCACCTCCGGCCTGGTTCTCCTCTGCAGGTTCAGACAGCAGCTGGGCCGAGGAATCTGGACGGGGACGTCCTGCTGCGGGACAGAGAGGAGGAGGAGCAAAGAGGGGTGGAGCGAGCCTGGAGGAGGTGAACTGGAGGAGAGACAGAGAGAGAGAGAGAGAGAGACTGAAGCCCCTTCCACACAGATGAAAAATGACGGTTTGAAGCCGGATTATTTCCGGCTTTGAGTTCAGTGTGAAGAGTCAGAAAAGCATTTTTCAAATTCGGTTCAAAGCTTCATGAGAACTTTAAAAAGTTGACTTTCTTTACTCAGCACGTGGTTTAGGTTGCTGTGACGTGTTGCACTACATCAACAAGAAACTACCATACAGCATCACATTTTTTTTTGTTTTTTAAGATTATTTTTTGGTAATTTCTGCCTTCATTTGATAGGTGAAAGTAGAGAGACAGGAAACATGGGGCTTATTCTGCACTTGACCGCCATTAAAACCAGAATATCATCTACTCACCAAGATCAGATAAAGCTGGACGAGTTTGTAGTGTTCAGATTTTTACCTCCCCCTCATTTGAATGAGGCCACGAAAATATTTCATTCTTTAGTCTCCATCTTTGTTGCTCAGCGCTCAGTGAGACAGAGGACAAATATTAAAAAAGCGAGACAGAGAAAGAGATTGAGTGGAGGGGCAGGTAGAAAAACAGAGAGATTGTGTGTGTGTGTGTGTGTGTGTGTGTGAGTGTGTGTGTGTGTGTGTGTGTGTGTGTGTGTGTGTGTGCACACGCGCGCGTGCTAGCTTGTCTTTCCTCAGCAGAGCTCATGCATAATTTTCACATTTTAACTGGAATCCTCTTCCTGGATGAGTTGAGTTCAAATTGAATTGACCTCAACTCTCTACTGCAGAGGAGAGACAGTCAAACATTCACTTTACTTTATTCACTTTATCAACAAGCAGACAGTTAATCGACCAATTTCACACTCTGAAACCTGAAGCAGGGTTTATGGATCTGGACTCTCTATATTCACACTGCAGTCATACTGACTGTATTTAGCTTCTTGCCGTTTTCTTCTGAAGCTCCACTGGACAGAATTAGAATAACAGAGAAACAAACATGACTAGAAAAACAGTTCATGGAGAAACTGTGCGGGCTTGCTGCAAGCAGCTGAAAGTATAAGAATACCCAAGTTAGACAGGTCAGTGAGTAAGACAGGTTGTTAGACAGGTCAGTGAGTTAGGTCTTAGACAGGTGGTTAGTTAAGGCTGCAACTAACGATTATTTTCATTGTCGATTAATCTGTCAATTATTTTCTCGATTAATCAATTAGTTGTTTGGTCTATAAAATGTCAGAAAACGGTGAAAAATGTGGATCAGTGTTTCCCAAAGCCCAAGATGACGTCCTCAAATGTCTTGTTTTGTCCACAACCCAAAGATATTCAGTTTACTGTCATAGAGGAGGAAAGAAACCAGAAAATATTCACATTTAAGAAGCTGGAATCACAGAATTTTGACTTATTTTTCTTAAAAAAATGACTCAAACCGATTAATCGATTATCAAAATAGTTAGTGATTAATTTAAGTTGACAACTAATCGATTAATCGATTAATCGTTGCAGCAAAATAGTTGGTGATTAATTTAAGTTGACAACTAATCGATTAATCGATTAATCGTTGCAGCTCTACATAGGTGTCTTAGTTAGGCAGGTAGTTAATTAGACAGTTGGTTAATTAGACAGGTCAGTGAGTTAGACAGGTTGTTAGACAGGTCAGTGAGTTAGACAGGTCAGTGAGTTATACGGGTTGTTAGACAGGTCAGTGAGTTAGACAGGTCAGTGAGTTATACGGGTTGTTAGACAGGTCAGTGAGTTATACGGGTTGTTAGACAGGTCAGTGAGTTAAACAGGTCAGTGAGTTAGACGGGTTGTTAGACAGGTCAGTGAGTTAGACAGGTCAGTGAGTTATACGGGTTGTTAGACAGGTCAGTGAGATAGACAGGTTGTTAGACAGGTCAGTGAGTTATACGGGTTGTTAGACAGGTCAGTGAGTTAAACAGGTCAGTGAGTTAGACGGGTTGTTAGACAGGTCAGTGAGTTAGACGGGTTGTTAGACAGGTCAGTGAGTTAAACAGGTCAGTGAGTTAGACGGGTTGTTAGACAGGTCAGTGAGTTAGACAGGTTGTTAGACAGGTCAGTGAGTTAGGTCTTAGACAGGTAGTTAGTTAGATAGGTGTCTTAGTTAGGCAGGTAGTTAGTTAGACAGTTGGTTAATTAGACAGGTCAGTGAGTTAGACAGGTCAGTGAGTTAGACAGGTCAGTGAGTTAGACAGGTCAGTGAGTTAGGTCTATAGACCGGACCGTTTTTTAACCAAAGTTCAGACAGAGGTGACTGGTTTGTTTCACATTCCCAGATGCAAACCTCACTGTGCTGCACCACCTCCAGCCTGGTCATCCTTCAGTTAGCTGTCATTACAATACTTCACTACAGCAGCTGATAGAGCAGGAACTCACTCTCCTGACGGACTTTAACCCCTCGCACCCCGAGTTTACCCCAACATTTCCTCTTAAGTAGCTGCACAGTTAGAAGGAACATTTTCTCCAGACTGTTCTCCTCCATGTTCCAGCTCTCCACTGAAGCTCCAGCTGCTGATACTGAGAGAAATATTCAAACCAAGACGCTGCTCCATTACATGAAATGGAAAAAGATCCAGATATCTTGGGCTTCATTTTCTAGACATATTCAGCCTGACATGTTTGGTATCTTTGGAAACCTTGGGATCTGGTCTAGAATTTGAAATAAATGTTCTGTGGGTTTGAACAAAGTTTGGTTGAGAAACATGAGTTTGTACTGACGGACTCACCGGCAGGACCATTAACCTCTGCTGTCACCTTATTGGCTCCCAGAAGGAGTGTGTGGAGCCAATCAGGTGATGGAAGGTTTGTACTCGTTATAGATAATCTACAGCAGACCAACAGACTCTCATTCCACTATTCCACCTACCTGCTTGTTGCCGTAGCTCAAAATGGCTGCCGTCAGCTCCCTCAAGGTGCTGAGCTGCTGCTCCACTTCCTGCCTGGCCTGGTGGAAGACCCGCCGCTTCCTGGCCCTGGCCTCCGATTGACAGGCAGTTGCCATGGTGACCAGGTCCTGGGAACAGAAGAGGAGATTGAGTTTCAAACAAGGGAAAATCTATTCCATCCATTCTTGGTTTCCCTTTTTGAGGGTCTAGATAAGCTAGCTCTAGCTCTAAGAAGAGTGGATCATATAGAGCAGTGATTTTCAACCTTTTTCATATCAAGGACCCCAAATGTAGTCCACATTAGGGCCACAGACCCCCATTTGATGAGATTTTGTCTCTCTGACCCAAATCTGAGAATATTTTTATTGTTAGAAATGATTTTGTCCAGAATTCTAATGACTATGGCTGCGTTCGGAATGGTTCACTCATTCCCTCACTCACTATTCCCCATGTAGTGTTTATCATATAGTGAACTATATGGGCAACGACCAAACGAAATTTCGGACACTACAGTAAATATAATTGCGTCAAAAAAATGCACTGGATATTCGTGTGACGCACCGGGATGCGCCCAGCATCACGTAAATAAACCAAGCATCATGACAGCAGGTTGAAATGGACTCAGGTCGTATTGATTTTGACAAGTTTTCAACATTAAATTACAAATAAATTGTTGAAATTCTAATCATGTGCAAGTGTGGTTTTGTCAACTTTGGTGCCGTCTGCTAATGACAGCGAGCTGTTTTGGTTTGGTAAACAAGCTTGTGAGCTAATGACTAGCAGAAGCTTTCATATCACCTCCTGTCCTGTATTGGTGGATAAAGTAGTCAGCTGACCTGTAATGATGATTCCTGCAGTTTTGCTGCTCTTGGTTCAAAACGGAGGAAACTCGAATGAGGTGTCTAATACGTCTTTTGTTGATTTGCTAACGCTGTCAACCGGTAAATAGACCAGTTTCTATTAGCTAACATGTTAGCTAGCTGTTTCTTCTTCTTCGGTAAGACACGATCACATTGCATTGTGGTATACAGGAGAAATTGTAGGGTACACTGTCTGTTCACTACAATTTGTAGTGCATTGTGGGTATCTTATAGTGGACTATTTAGTGAATCAAATTAACCGTTGAGAATTCGGACACTAGTAGAAAATGGCGGATACACTATATAGTGCACTATTTCTGTAATAGGGAACGGTTTCGAACAGAGCCTATCTGTTCCCACCAGCTGAGTCTCCATGATGGAGGAACACTGTAGAACTGTGTGTTAGTGAATAAAGTGTAAATGTGTCTGAAGCAGCTGTCAGCAGAGAGCAGCTGAGTCAGCTTGTTGTGGTGTGGCTGTAGATCCATTCAGTAACGTTCTCAGTAAAAGTGAATAGTGTGATAAGGTGGATTTGTTTCCAAATGTAGGTTACTGTGACACAGTAAACTGTCTTGTCTTTAGCCCTAGTCTCTACTCCAAAACATGAAGAGTTGGAGCTTGAGAAGAGTCAGCTCAGTTCACCTGAACAAACTGTTAGCTAGCTAACTAGCCAGCAAACACACTGATGTTAATGTCAACACGCTAACGCTAGCTGCTACTAGCTACGTTAGCTAGTGTGCTAATCAGATGTGTTAACAACAAGACAGTGATGGTTAGCTGACCAGATGCTATGGTTAGCTAGCTAACAAGCTGACATTATCTAAACACTAAATCAAATCAATGTGTTTTTATGTTGTGCTTTTATTATTACTTACTGCATTTTATTAAGTGTTCTTATTGTGTGATTTTCTTATAAACCCTTTCTGCAAGCTAGATTTCCCTTACAGGGATATAATGTCAACCACTTATCCATACACACACACACACACACACACACACACACACACACACACACACACACACACACACACAGATACCTGTGAGTATAGAACTAGCGGTCCTCTGCGAGTGCTGTAGGTCTTGGGCGGGGCTGGCTCCGCCCCCCCGAGCAGACGGCCACTATTGGACAGCCGGAGCAGAGACTCCTGGGACCTCCAGATGTAGTAATCCTATTGGTTGATTGATTGATTGATTGATTAGTTAATTGGTTGACATAACTAGTGATAAAATGTATTAATGCAGGTCTAAACAGTAGAAACAGTGTGGAAACCAGTCTAACCAGTTCAGTAACCTGATGTACTAATAATAATGTACTGCAATACTAATCCCGTCAGTATGGTACAAGTCCATCATTAAACCTGTTCCAAAGTCATCAAAGAATGACCCCAGAACACCCCTTAATTATAGGGGCATCAGCCTCCTTAGTACAGCTTACAAATTGTATTCTAATATACTGTCGATGAGCAGAATGGATTTAGAAAGAAACAAGCCTGTATCGATCATATACTTTCAATATCAACTATTATTAGAACTAGAATCGCTAAAGGCAAACCCACTTTCGCATGTTTTGTTGACTTTCAAAAGGCGTTTGACTGGGTTAAGGAAGCTAATTTAGGCGTATGCTTGGATGATATTAAATTGGGTATTTTATTATACGCGGATGATATAATTTTACTGGCTGAGTCTGAGTCTGACCTACAGAATATGTTAAATGTGTTTAGTTTGTGGTGTTATAAATGGAGATTAGCTATAAATCAGAGCAAAACACAAATAATGCATTTCAGAAAGAAAGCTATGGAAAGAAGTACACAAAGGATTAATTTTGGCTCAGTTGCTTTAGAATATGTTAGTGCATATAAATACTTGGGTAAATGTGAAATGATCCGACTGTGGAACCGTCTAATCAAAATGGCAGAGGACAGAATAAATAAGAAAGTACTTATGTGGAGCAAATCACACAGTTCTCCATGGGCAAAAGAGCTTTACTCAATTTTTGAGGAGGTGGATATGTTATATATCTACAGGAATCATCTGTGCTGTAATGTTAACTCCATTAAAAATAAGCTTTCACTGAAATTTGAAGAAAAATGGTTTGAAAACGTTCTGTCAAAGCCAAAATTAAGGACATATGTGCATATCAAACAGAATTTTGGCCCTGAATTATATGTTACATCTCGTTTATCTAGAAGCCAGAGATCTTTGGTTGCACAGTTGAGAGCTGGGAGCTGGTATTCTTCCTCTGGCCACTGAGGTCGGTCGATTCAAAAATATCCCGGAGGAAAACAGACTGTGTGAGCTGTGTGATTTGGGTGAAGTGGAAAGTGAGTCCCATTTTCTTTTGTACTGTACAAATTATGATGACTTAAGAGAGTTACTGTTCCATGAAATCCATGAAAGCTATATTAGCCTCTAACTTTAGCTTTCAGTTGAGTTTTGACAGTTGACACAAGTGTGACAGACTTTACTTTCCATAATCGCCATTTTATCCTGTACTAGCCAAATTACCACGGCAAACAGTGGAAGGACCGTTCTATCCATTCAAGTTCTTAGCTCATCTGTCCTGTTGGTTTTTTCTCCAGCTCTACTCCTGCACACCTGATCCAATAGCTACATATTTTCATGACACCTTAGCTGGATCAGGTGTAGCCTACAAGAGTAGAGCTGCAACTGAAACCTTGGACTGAAACTCTGAAGGTTTTTGACTATAGATGCATCTTATATAGGGGATGTAGCTCAGTGGTAGAGCGTGTGCTTCGCATGTACAAGGTCCTGGGTTCAATCCCCAGCATCTCCACTTGTTTAGAGGTTTCAGTAGCTGGAAGTGACAGGTTTAATCCCCAGAACTACCTAATATATTATATATAGATATATATATACTAACGATTAGCCAATCAGAGCCACGGGCGGGACTAACGCCGTCGTCAAGCTGTGTGCTGGAACCAAGGAGGGAAAACAACATGGCAAAGACCAAAACCCAAACATGGATTTCAACAAATGGGTAACAGCCCTAAGAGTCCCTGGGGATGTAGCTCAGTGGTAGAGCCTGTGCTTCACATGTACGGAGAGACTCTCTGTTGTAGTTCAATGGGAACAGTGTGATGTTGTGTCACAACTATAAGAGAAATGGGAAATTGAATCACAGTACATAGCCTATCGATATACAATATATGCAGTGTAAAGGATATTATGTGTTTGTATCAGCTGTTGCGTCTGAGTGGTTCAGTTAAGTTAAAATCCTGCTGACGATCATCACAGTTCCTCGTATAAAACACTAATTTGTCATCACTCATTCTGGCCGTTGCATGATTTCTACAGCTTGGGTTATTCTGACATCTGTCGCAAGGTTATTACAGTTTTGTATTTTTCATTAGTTTTTATTTTTATTTTGTTTTGACTTTTTGTTTTCAATTTCAGTTTAGTTTTAATTGTTTTTTAAAGCGGGTTTGCTAGTTTAGTTTAGTTTTTATTTTTTGAAAATGCTTAGTTTTAGTTTAGTTTTTTTATTAGTTTCAGTGTTAGTTTTAGTCTTTTTTTGTAATATGGGGTATTTGTCAGGGGCGAGATTCAAAAATTCAAAATACTAGGCTTATGTATGAAATAAATTGACAAAGACGAAAACTAAAGACATTTTTCAATTTATTTTAGTTAGTTTTGTAAACACACAATACAGTTTCAGTTAGTTATCGTTTTTTTGTAAAGCCTCGTTTTTATTTTTATTTCAGTTAACGAAAATGTTTTTCCACACCTAGTTTTCGTTATTTTGTTAGTTTTCGTTAACGATAATAACCTTGATCTGTAATCATAAATTGACTCATCTGTCCAACAATAGAAACAGTATGGAAACCAGGCTAACCTGATGTTCTCCAGTAATCATGTGCTGTAATACTAATAAACTAATGTATTCCAATATTAGAATTTGTGTATTATTACAAAATGTGTGTGTGTGTGTGTGTGTGTGTGTGTGTGTACCTGCGGTGTGAAGCAGACCTCCAGTCGTCCATCATGCCTCCCTGCGTTTCTATTGGAGGAGACGACCTGGCCACACCCCCGACTCAGCAGGGACAGAGACAACTCCTTCATGATGTCACTTCCTGCTGGCTGGAGGACAACAAGGATCAGTCAAAGGCCCAATCCCAATGACCCCCCCCCCCCCACGGACTGAGCCCTGAGCCCTCACAGACTTAATTGATGTCACCTCAGCTATTCTGCCGAAACACCAATGAAAAACCGTTGTATGAACGGTTCAAACTTTAGTCCCGCCCACAAAGGCTCTGATTGGCTCGATTGTTTCTCCGAGCGAGAACAAGCCGTTGACGAGGGAAACACCGGACTCTCTGAATCGCTCCACAAAATCTGAAGAGTGGAGGAACAAGATTCAGGATCTGAACCAGGAGAGTACAAACCACCATGCGCACATTTCCATTCACTCTAGTAATGTGATAACAGGGAAAACTCTGGTTTACATGATTCAGTCAGGAGGATTTCTCTCCTTAAGGAAGTGACGTAAAACTCAAAGTTCCTGCCGGTCGTTTTAGATTTTGAACATGAAGCGACACGCAGCTTATTTCATCTGGTCAGGTTTCTGTCTCATTACTCTGAACTGCTTTAAAGCAAAACCCTGCTTCTTCACCATGCTGTCAGATGTTTCTGCTTCCTGGACGTTTTCTGGTCTTTGTCCCATAATGTTTTCTCTCATGATGTAAAACAATGACAGAAATCCGACTGAGGGTGAACATGCAGCGAATAATTGGAAAGATTTGGGCAAAAACCTGCTGTGATAATCAGGTTTCTCATGATGCGGTCAAACAGTGTTTTGGAACAAATTCCTTCAAATGTCAAAATCAGGAATTTTTACTGTTGGTTGCAATTGCTGGAAAAAAAGAGTCAATAAAATTATCTCTGTTTTTGCCCTGTGTGATTATCTTTAGTCAATCTGATCCTGTCTTTGTTCATTTCCTATTTTCTTCATTTTTATGAAATGCTACAGCAGAAATAGTAAGATCAGACCTACCTGATGTCTGCTCTGTTCCCATACAGACTGCCAACATGAGGCTCACTGTGTGTGTGTGTGTGTGTGTGTGTGTGTGTGTGTGTGTGTGTGTGTGTGTGTGTGTGTTGAGTCCCTGTTGCTAGGTTCTTCAGAGTCTCAGAGTCTCTGTGTTACTGTTGCCGTGGCTGCAGCAACACAGATTTTATAACACACACACACACACACACACACACACACACACACACACACACACGGACACACACACACACACACACAGAAGATGTTTCCACATAAATCCACCCTGTTACACTTTCTAAAAGGTTATCCAGTTTGTTTGATATGTGGTTCTCTAAAGTGTTTCGGCTAAAGACTCAATTCAACAAACCATTTCATGCACACTGTTCTTGTTCCTTATACTCTACCATGAGTGCATTTAATACAGGTCTTCGTCTTTCAATGTAACCCCCCATCTGGCGGCCATCTTGGAGGTCCTCAGCTCTGTGAACAGCTGACTGTGTTTCTGTCTCAACAGAATTGAACAGACGGTTCATTTCTGTCTGTTTCTGACTGAACTGATCATTTCATCACTGATCCATCTGATTGATTTAGTGTTTAGATAATGTCAGCTTGTTAGCTAGCTAACCATAGCATCTGGTCAGCTAACCATCACTGTCTTCTTGTTAACACATCTGATTAGCACACTAGCTAACGTAGCTAGTAGCAGCTAGCGTTAGCATGTTCACATTAACATCAGTGTGTTTGCTGGCTAGTTAGCTAGCTAACAGTTTGTTCAGGTGAACTGAGCTGACTCTTCTCAAGCTACAACTCTTCATGTTTTGGAGTAGAGACTGACATCTGAAACTTTGGGCTGAAACTAAAAAATGAGGTTTTTCAAATGTTACAGCTGTCATGTAGGGGATGTAGCTCAGTGGTAGAGCGTGTGCTTCGCATGTACAAGGTCCTGGGTTCAATCCCCAGCATCTCCATTATGTCTGAGAGTCTCTGTTGGAATTCAATGGTCACAGTGTGATGTTGTGTCACAACTAAAAGACAAATGGGAAAAGTCTGGCAGAGCTGCTGACTGACAGAAGCTGTGTTTACATGGAGCGTTTTAATCAGAATAGCAGCCCAATCAGAATATAAATGCCTCAATAAACTGGCCGATCCAAATGAAATTTCATTCTGTTTGAGAGGGGGGGTTTAACCCTTTCATAATCCGGTCGATGGATACAATTTTGTCATGTAAACTCATTTGGATCACTTTCTTTATCTCGCTTCTTTCTGCACACGCTCACGCATTTAACCTAACGTCAATTACGTTTCCCTTTTTTCCAGGAGGATTCGAATGGATGTGCTTGTTCTGAACCCCGGGGCGCTCGGGCTTGATGTGGGGCGGTGCAGCCCGGTTTTATATCAAGTCCTGACTCCGCCTCTCTGGGCCAGTTTCAGTTTACAGCGGTGAAAATTACAAATGGAGCCGATCACTGCGGGGGCAAAACAAAACAAAACATCTTTTTCTGACACTTATGGAGTCGTATGTTTTGATAAAACTGTTGCTTCATCAGATAGAACAGCAGGAAAGAAATAACCAACGCAGGTCCATCTTTTAAAAAAGTAAGCCCATGTTAGAGAGCTGATTCTGTGTTTTGCCCATGTCAGAAACTTTTATTCTGATTACATACTGTGGAGCATGGAAAAATAAATCTTAATGCGATCGTTATATTTAGCGTTCATGTAAACACTTGTGTGGGAATCTTCCTTTCGTTCAGAATGAAAGAAAATGTCTCATGTAACCACAGCTACTGAAACAGCGCTTTGAAGCGTCTGCTCATATTTTAACATACTTCCTGTTGAAACAGGAAGTACGTTGCTGGTGTAGACCAATGGGATGGCAGCATCAATTAGGGAGAGAAAGACTGAAATGTGATTTGATGTTATTGGTTTATGTCATCATTAAAACACACTGCTGTCCAGGAAGGAGAAGTGATGGGAATTTGATATAAAGATATGAGAAAATAAACATTTTCTACATGTGTCAGTGTTTTGGTCTTTGCATGCTGTTTTCTCTTCTTTAAGTTCTTCTCTTCACAAAAGAAGAAGCAGACAGCGGCTCTGTGTGTTTGTCAAGTACACATCATTCATTTAACCTGTTACTTCCAGCCACTGAAACCTCTAGACGAGTGGAGATGCTGAGGATTGAACTCAGGACTTCGGACATGCAAAGCACACGCTCTACCACTGAGCTACATCCCCTATATGAGATGTGCAGCTATAGTCAAAAACCTTCAGAGTTTACATTCCAAGGTTTCAGTTGCAGCTCTACTCTTGCACACCTGATCCAGTCAAGGTGTCCTGAAAATATGTAGTTCTTAATTGGATCAGGTGTGCAAGAGTAGAGCTGGGGAAACAACCAACAGGACAGATGAGTCTTGGGGACTGAGCTGAGAAGCACGGTTACAGTTGGTGGTACAACCTGAGAATTACAAAGGAGAGTCTCAAACATAATGGAGATGCTGGGGATTGAACCCAGGGCCTTGTACATGCGAAGCACACGCTCTACCACTGAGCTACATCCCCTGTGTAACATCTGTAAGAAGTTTCAAAATCCTCCAAAGTTTGAAAAACCTCCACTGTTTCCCATCTAGCAGAGAATTCAGTTCAAGTCTCTTCTCCTCTACTGTCTGCATTATCACCTCCGCCAAGGAGGTTCTGTTTTCAGTGCTGTTTGTTTGTCTGTTTGTCTGTCAGCAGGATTACAGAAAAACTACTAGCCCGATTTTCATGAAACTTGGTGGAAGGGTGTAGCATGGGCCAAGGAAGAACCCATTAAATTTTGGAGCGGATCCGACTCACGAACAAGCAATAACAGCACGAACCTTGGCGGAGGTCTGCGCTCTCCGAGTGCCCTTCTAGTTATCATTTAATCCCTTCTGATAATATCTTATTTCTCCATTTATCATGTTTTGCATATATATGTAAGTGAGTTGGTTTGAGGTGAAGAGCAGCTTGAGATCAGAATCACTTTAATCTTTAAAGTACAAGAAGACGTAAAGAAAACATTTTACACATCTCATCAGTTTCTTCACATCAGTGCAGAAACAGAGAAGATCCAGGAGAACAGCAGCTCACAGACTGAAGAGACAGTGAGGAGTTTTCAGTTTGATTTGATGTACAGAAGTTCATCCATCATTCAGTAGTTCCATCAGATGACAAATCAAGTTCAAGTTCAAGAACTTTATTTTCATTGCGAAATTGCAATTACATCAACCTCAAATGGTGCATTGAATTAAAACTTCACATATATACAAAGACTTCCCATTTACAAATAATAAATAAGAAACATAAAATATCAGCATAAAAAGTACAGAATCTAACCAATATACAAGATATAAGCAATAAAATACAATTAGTGATAAAATACAACTACAACAACTAACGAGGGTGCAAAAACATAAGCAGCAAAAGTGCAGTAAAGGTGCAGTGGGCAGATATGAAGTGATGGTGTATTGGGTGTTGAATGACATGTGGTTGGTGTAGAAATACTGTAAAAAAATACTGCACATACTGCCCATAATCAGTGGCTTAAAGTGACATGTGAGTAAATATTCATGACCAAACTTTCTCCAACAATCCATCTTTACACATCAGCTATTTTATTCCACATCACCTGTGGAATGTGGACTTATGAAACCTTTCCCTCATTGTCAGCAGGATTTGAACCTGTGCAGGGAAACACACTGGATCCTAGTCCATCAGCTGAACCACTCAGCCTCAACACACACAGGACTCCCTGCATCTGTGGAAGAATTATGTACTCCGTGCCGTTATTGTAGTCACAATATTCCTAATGTTGATTTACTGTTTGAAATTGGTACTCTTTTACCACTGAATCCTTTAGCTCCTTACATGGGATCTACTAATTTCGTTAATCTACCTCACCTTTATGTACATAACTTTCCCTAGCCCATCTCCTAGTCATTGCATATTATTGTATTGTGTAATTTTGTTTTGATTTACTTTTTCATTTTATTTTCAAGATTTCATTTCTTATAATAGCCTACGCCTCCACATAGTAGATTAAGTTGACCTACATGATCAAACAGGGAAAAAAAAGTGGAAGAATTGTGTGTATATATATGCTGTTCACCACTCTGCCTGTAGGTGTCACTGCAGGCTGGTTGTATGTAAGATTCTACTTCCTCTACTAGCTCCACCCCCGAGCAAGCAGGCCATAAATACTGATCGGTGACCAGCGTCCGGTGAGAGAGATTCATTTAGTTGCTACGGCAATGGTCTTCGTGGACTTTGGACTTTGTGACTTCACATCATCTCATCAGAGTTATAGAGGAGAGTCTTCCATGCTAAACGATAAAACAAATCAAACATTTCATTGCATCTTATTTTTATTAGTACTAAGAAAAAGGAACTATGTACTATGAGGTGGGACTACATTACCCATAATTCCTAGCACCAGAGCTGTTGTGGCAAGTTGGGGCGAGCAGCCGATCTTTTGATTTTTCTACACAATTTTTCCGAGTCAAACGAGTCAAATTTGATTCAGTGAAGAGAAACAGTGACGTTCAGTTCAGTTTTGAAGGAAGTTTGTCTGCAGAACCTGTTTCTACCTGTTTCTACTGATTAAAGTCTAAAAGAAAGGAACAATTACCTTTTCACCTTGTTAGATACATTTCCATAACTACAGAAACGCTCCAGTCAGTTTACTTGTACATATATTAGTTCAGTATCTGAACTCATTCAGATTCCGGCTCAGCGCTCCTTTAACACATTTCAGACCAGACTGAAAATGACAAACATCAGTAAATAAATCAACAGAGAGCAGAGCTGCCTGGAGTCTTTATCAGCTGAGCTTCCATGTCATAATATTCACCTACAATAAACACCGACACATCTACAAAGTGTTTATTTTCTCATATCTTTATATCGAATTCACATCTCTTCTCCTTCCTGGACTGCAGTGTGTTTTAGTGATGACATCATGCTGTAGGCCAAATCACATTTCAGTCTTTATCTCCCTATATATATAACGATCGCATTAAGATGTGTGTTTACATGCTCCACAGTATGTAATCGGAATAAAAGTTTCTGACATGGGCAAAACACAGAATCAGCACTTTAACATGGGCTTACTTTTTTAAAAGATGGAGCTGCGTTGGTTATTTCTTTCCTGCTGTTCTTTCTGATGAAGCAACAGTTTTATCAAAACATACGACTCCATAAGTGTCAGAAAAAGACATTTTGTTTTGTTTTGCCCCCGCAGTGACTGGCTCCATTTGTAATTTTCACCGCTGTAAACTGAAACTGGCCCGGAGAGGCGGAGTCAGGACTTGATATAAAAACGGGCTGCACCGCCCGCCCACATCAAGCCCGAGCGCCCCGGGGTTCATAACAAACACATCCATTCAAATCCTCCTGGAAAAAAAGGGTAATGTAATTGACGTTAGGTTAAATGCGTGAGCATGTGCAGAAAGAGGCGAGATAAAGAAAGTGATCCGAATGAGTTTACATGATGAAATTTTATCCATCGACCGGATTATGAAAGAGTTAAACCCCCCCTCTCAAACAGAATGAAATTTCGTTTGGATCGGCGTTTTTATTCTGATTGGGCTGCTATTCTGATTAAAATGCTCCATGTAAACACAGCTGTCTTCTGTCAGTCAGCAGCTTTTCCCATTTGTCTTTTAGTTGTGACACAACATCACACTGTGACCATTGAATTCCAACAGAGAGTCTCAGACATAATGGAGATGCTGGGGATTGAACCCAGGACCTTGTACATGCGAAGCACACGCTCTACCACTGAGCTACATCCCCTACATGACAGCTGTGACATTTGAAAAACCTCATTTTTTAGTTTCAGCCCAAAGTTTCAGATGTCAGTCTCTACTCCAAAACATGAAGAGTTGGAGCTTGAGAAGAGTCAGCTCAGTTAACCTGAACAAACTGTTAGCTAGCTAACTAGCCAGCAAACACACTGATGTTAATGTGAACACGCTAACGCTAGCTGCTACTAGATACGTTAGCTAGTGTGCTAATCAGATGTGTTAACAACAAGACAGTGATGGTTAGCTGACCAGATGCTATGGTTAGCTAGCTAACAAGCTGACATTATCTAAACACTAAATCAATCAGATGGATCAGTGATGAAATGATCAGTTCAGTCAGAAACAGACAGAAATGAACCGTCTGTTCAATTCTGTTGAGACAGAAACACAGTCAGCTGTTCACAGAGCTGAGGACCTCCAAGATGGCCGCGTGTTATAGTGATGACATCATGCTGTAGGCCAAATCACATTTCAGTCTTTCTCTCCCTAATTGATGCTGCCGTCCCATTGGTTTACACCGGCAACCACTTTTGAATGATCCCTCCACCCCGTTATGTCCCGCCCCAACATCCTGTTCCAACAGGAAGTACGTCAAAATATGAGCCGACGCTTCAAAACATTGTTTCAGCAGACTCGTCTGAGTCGGCTACCTGCTCGCCTGGACAACAGACCAGAGTAGCCGAGTGCAGTCAGGCGAGGAGTCGACAAGTTAAAAGGTGCGTTACCATATTATTTTACCAATTATGTAATGGGAGTTAATTTATTTATTTAATTTTAATCATTCTAATATTGTTTGTTCATTAATATCTATGTATCTATGTATATATCATGTATATTTTTATTTTTATAATATTTGATATTTGTAAGTATGCATACATAATGGTTGTTTTTTTTTTCTTTTATAAAATGTTGAAAACTCAATAAACATATTGTTGAAAAAAAAGAAAAAAAGATGCATTACCGCCACCCACACACACTGCTCAAACAACCCAGACCTTCACATTACTTATTTTTATTTTGATGTAGGCATTACAGGTGGCATTTACGGAAAATATTACACGTCTGTAGCGTTCTACTAAAACGGTTTATGGACTGCTCATGGAGTGACATCTTGGAATAGATATAAAACTATTGCATCTCTTCATGTCACTGTGTGTGTTTGATACAACTGTGATGAACCAATCAGCGCTCAGCTCGAGGCGTTTCCCATCATCCTCGGAGCTGTCTTCTGTCAGTGAGCAGCTGCCAGGCTTTTCCCATTTGTCTTACAGTTGTGACACAACATCACACTCTTCCCACTGAATTACAACAGAGAGTCTCAAACATAATGGAGATGCTGGGGATTGAACCCAGGACCTTGTACATGCGAAGCACACGCTCTACCACTGAGCTACATCCCCTGAATAACATCCCCTGAATAACATATGGTGTTTTGTTGTTATTGTTGTTATAACATATTGTCATTTTATGTTTTGAAACTTCTCACAGATATCTAGCAGAGAATTCAGTTCAAGTCTCTTCTCCTCCACTGTCTGCGTTATTATCATTTAATCCCTTCTGATAATATTTTATTTTTCCATTTGTCATGTTTTGGATATAAGTGAGTTGATTTGAGGTGAAGTAAAGGAAGACATCTCATCAGTTCCTTCACATCCGTGCAGAAACAGAGAAGATCCAGGAGAAGAGTGAAGAGTTCTCACAGTTTGATTTGATGCACAGAAGATCATCCATCATTCAGTAGTTCCATCTACTGGCAGGTGACAAATCAATTCATGACCAAACTTTCTCCAACAACATCTTTACACATCAGCCATCTTATTCCACCTGTGGAATGTGGACTTATGAAACCTTTCCCTTGTCAGCAGGATTTGAGCCTGTGCAGGGAAACACACTGGATCTGGAAGTTATTTCTGTGTTTCTGGAAATATTATTGATACCCGGTAATGATAATAGATTTCTTATATTTATTTTGAAATACTTGGTCACCTCAGCACTTGGTCTGTGCTTTTAGTGTGAATAAACATCTTGGTTGGTGTTTTTTCATTTTGAAGGTACACCGTTTTGTTTGAATGGTTCTTTTATTTTGATGTGTTTTTTCTGCAGCATGGCACTATTGTCCTGTACATAGTAGTTGAATGTTTAGGTTTACCTCTGTTCATCTTGTTGTTCTTGTTTTTAGCTGTATATTTCTTCTGTGTTAGTACATCGAGAACAACGAAAAACCAGAGTCAAATTCCTTGTATGTGTACATACTTGGCCAGTAAAGCTGATTCCGATTCTTTTTGGGGTTGGTTTATTGTTTCAGCTTTGCATTGTTTTGGTGAATCTTCACATTTTGAAGGTTTGTATTTTGTTTTGCTCATTTCTTTGTTTTTTGAAAGTGTTCTAGAGTTTCAGTAGCAGCGGTTGTCACATTTTCTCTCTCTCTCTCTCTCTCTCTCTCTCTCTCTCTCTCTCTCTCTCTCTCTCTCTCTCTCTGGTGGATTCGATCCCAGGCTCCGGCCCACATGTGACTCACAGAGTGGAGGGTCTTACCTCTACACTATCTGTGAGCACAGGCTTCCTGCTGCTCTGTCACTGCTGAAGTCAGCTGTCAGACCTCTGAAGTTAATAAGGACTGTGAATCAAACAGCTCTCCTGGCTCCTGCTGGCTCAGAGGTTTAAGCTTCATGTCATGAAACACAGAATCTGTTTCTCTCTACTATCATCTGTCTAATGAAGGCAAAATGTGCCAAAATATCGTGTTTTAACAAAAAAAGACTCTGCTAGCAAACACATGGTGTGATCTTTTTTTCAACAAGAAGTTATCAAGCCCGTCTTTAAGGACTTTATTAGAAGAAGACAACAGACTAACCGCCTGAAACCAACTTCTGAAACCTGAACCTTCATGGTTTCCTCCATGGAGACTTTTCTTACTGCTTTGTTGTCTTACAGCAGGATCTGTTGACTCTATTCAGAAAAGATCTGAACTAACTGATCTTCTCCCTTTTGTTGAGCAGCATAACTGAGTAATAATAATAATAATAATAATAATAATGATCTTTATTTATAGAGCACTTTTCAAAATCCACGTTACAAAGTGCTTCACAAAGGCAGCAAAATAAAACAGACAAGTCATAAAATCATCAGGTTTTAAAAGAAAACAGATCAAAACAATTTGGTGTATAAAAACCTATACAGTGTAGGAACAGATAAAGAGTAGGAAAATACTTTTTTTTTTTTAAGGAAATAAAAGACAGTTCAAAGGAAATTAAAACTCAAGTAAAATCAGGAAAGGCTCTCCGATAAAAGTCTGTTTTAAGAAGAGACTTAAAGGAGACTCAGCCGACCTGATTTCCTCGGGCAGATCGGTCCGGAGCCTCGGGGCCCGACTGCACACGCTCTGTCCGCTTTAGTCTTCAGTCTGGACTCTGGAACAGACAGAGGTCAGAGATATAGCAGGGAGAGAGGCCATGAAGAGCCTTAAAAGTAATCAGTAAAATCTTAAAATCTCTTCTAAAACATCCTGGGTGCCAGTAAAGAGGCTGAAACAGGAGTGATGTGATCATGTCTCTTGGTTCTGGTTAAAAGCCTGGCAGCTGAGTTCTGTACAGTCTGGACTGGATCAATAGGTTTTTGGTTCAGGCCAGTAAACAGGCTGCTGCAGTGATCCAGGCGTGAGATGAAGGTGTGTAACATGGTCTCTGTGTCTTTAACAGTTAAGATAGATCGTGTTATGGAAATATTTCTAATGACGACTTTTCAAGAGATTTCACTGTCGCAGACAAATTTCCAATGTTGGAATAAAACATGAGAGTTTTGCTGAGTTGTGGCTCCTGTCATCTCCAGGGTTTGGTGTAAGGTCAGAAAACTCAGTCCCAGCTGTCTGAAGTCTTTTTCTCGTCTTGACGTTCAGATAAAATCAAACATGTTTAATATTATCGGAAGTCTTTAGTCTTGGCTCATGCAGATAGTGAAGTTCAATGACGTGAACATTGTCAACAACCAATAGTTGCTCTCTCTCCAAAGGAAAAAAAGTGGAGAGAAATTGCTGTAGCCCTCGAAATCCCCGGTGAGTATGCTATATGCTATAGCTAGCTAGCTAACCACTGTCCGAACGGGGCTACTTGCAAAGCTAACATTAGCTACTGTAATGTTTGCTGTTAGCCTACGAGCTAACTGTACGTTTCAGCTGAAGATCGCGAGCTTCAATCATATAAATCTGGCTGCAGTGCTCCCTCTCTCCCTTTCTTGTTTGTTTACAATCTATTGGAAAACTCTGAATAGTAGGGGAAGCCCTGTTCATAGTCTTCTAGTGTAGTGGTTCTCAACGTGGGGTCCGGGGACCACCAGTGGTCCTTGAGGGGGTTCCAGGGGGTCCCCAGCAAACTGATGAATTGTTAAACTTCACCATTATTTCATTTACAAGAAGTGAACACAACTAGAGAACGTAGAGGAATGACTGTTCTGATCATAGTTTCTCTGTTATCTCTCTACTTACAATACAGACAGTCATGGAGTTCTGGACAAAATCATATCTAACAGGTCCGAGAGATAAAATCTCAACAAATGGGGGTCCGTGGCCTTAATTTGTACTAAATTAGGGGTCCTTGATATGAAAAAGGTTGAGAACCACTGTTCTAGTGTATGGTAGGCAGTCTTTGCAAAATCTTATAGTCTGTGACTAAACCTCAGTGACTTTTGACACACTGTCTTTAGATGTGAGCTGGATGTGAGAGGGTGTCAGACTTTAGTCTTTTAAAAGTCTTTTCAAAGTCTTCTAGTGTCTGGTCGACATAAGATGATAAAAACAGCTTTGTGGTGCGCTGCTCAAAATGTAAATTACTGTCAAACCAGACGCCAAGATTACAGGCTTGATATGATCCAATAGGGGACCAGCAGAAGACAGAATTAGTTTTGCCATGTGCTGGGACCCAATGACAAGGATCTCTGTGTTGTTTGAGTTCAGCTGAAGACATTTTTTTTTACATCCAGCATCAGTCAAATGACTGATTTGAAATAAAATCGAAAATAAAACGTTGAAGCGAGCCGCTCGGTCGCAGCAGCAGACTGTTCCTGGATCAGTGTTAATCCCCAGGCTGAGGGTGTTTACTCTCCAGTGAGGTGCCACTCCTGCACAGATTATTTCACCTTTTCATGGTGTGGAAATCCCCCCTCTCCACACACACACACACACACACACACACACACACACACACACACACTCCTTTCCCACACAAAGGCTGCATTTAAAGCAGAGCGGTGAAGTTTAACCCTTCCTGCTCCACGGCTTTTATTTCATTTATGTATTTATTTATTCTTCATTTAATGTGTTTTCTGTTGTTTGTGCTTCTTATTTTATTACTACTAGTACCAGTGGTGGTAGTGGTATTAGTAGTGGTAGTAATAGCAATAGTAGTAGTAACAGTACTGCTCCCAGTAAACTGGCCAGTTGTGGAGCCAGTAGCAGTGAGCAGTCAGTCAGGAGAAAGACAGTTTTCAGATTCATATAAGTAGAAAATCTGTGTTCTTTTGCAAAAGAATAACTATTTATTTTCCCTCTGAGTACATTTAGAATCAGCTTCAGCTCTGCTTCAGTCTGACATGTTTCTGTTTCATTCAGATTCAGCCTCTTTTCCCTTCAGCAGCCTGCAGGGGGCGCTGCAGCACCACACACACACACACACACACACACACACACACACACACACACACACACACACACACACACACACACACACACACACAGCTGCAGTCCGGACGGGACAGCAGAGGGATCAGTCTATTCCCTGGAACTACAGACTTTACACACGTTTCCGATCAGGAAGCGAGGAGTTGCTCGTTCTGTGAGTTGGGGCAATTGTTTGGGCAACGCTCCCAGCAACAGGCAACAAACTGAGACTGAAGTGAGTGAGACAAAACTGTATTCACATTTCCAGGCAACATGTTGCTGAATGATTAAAGCAGCAATGTTTCCCAAAATGTTGCCTTTAGGGTTATAACACACGACACTGTAGGAAATAAAAAGCAGTTTGATATCAGATCATCACTGACAGAGAGATATACGACTGTATGATACAAGTAGAATAAACTAAATCATTTTAGTCAGTTATTGGTAAAATCGTTGCTTCAAAAAGTTGCCTGTGTGTTATTGCCTTTAGCTGAAAATATCCAATACAAACTGCCATGTCTTTATATAATAAGTATAATAATATTCATGTGATTTACTGTGAAAACAATCAGTCAACACATTACAAACCAACTGTTTATTCAGTCAAACTGTTCAGATACAAACTGATTTTATCTCATTTAAAAAACAAGTAAAAAAGACAAAAAAAAAAAAGATTATCCTCATAAATACAATATATTCTTTAAGAAAAAACAAGATATTTACAAAGAGGCTGAGCGGAGCGGGGAGCTTGCATATGTTCCACTACACACACACACACACACACACACACACTCACACACACACACTCACACACACACACACACACACACACACACACACACACACACACACACACACAGGTACATTCCTTCTTTGACAGACTGCTGCAATAAGAAATAATAAAAAAAAATAAAACCCAAGTCAGTTTGGCTTCAGTCCCACCAGCAGATGTGACTTCAATCAGGATGAAGAGCCGGAGCTTTGCAGAAATCAACATTATCTGACATGGAAAATACCCAGAATCCTCGGAGCTTTAACGTCCCGGTCAGGAAACACAGCTGCTCCACCGTGTTTTCTTTGTTTGCAAATGAAGCTTTTAGAGAGAAAAACACCAAGACTGTAAAGACTGATCTGTAATCTGCACCTGACGACTGTTCACATCCTGAACTGGAGTCAGGATGAAACCAGTCCAGGTCTTTCCCTCCAGTCCTGGTCTGGTTTTCTTCACTCACAGGCCTGATGTGGATTTAATTTGTCAAAAAAAATAAACTGCAATTTTATGAGTCAATTCAGAGGCCAATGTGCTGCGTTCCCTGGTACAGCAATTAGTTGACAGGATTGCGCTTCTATATTGTCTCAAAAAGTTGCCAATTCAGTCACAAAATATCACCGACTGGCAACTATTTGAGGCAATGTGAATGATCAATTTCACCTACAAATTTGAATATATCAGTAAGTTTGTTGTTATCTGCAGTGATTTAACTCCACCTGTTGAAAGCAGCACTTTGTCTCTGTTGCCTTTAAATGTCCATAAAGCAGAAAAACAGTTTGTACATGGCTCTGACCTTTGACCTCTGCACTAGTGTTTGCTTATGAAGCCGATTTACAAAATTAGGTTTATTCCAGTCTGCCCAACAGAGCTGAACAGCAGGGACAGAGCGGTGAAACAGAAACGACTTCATCTCCTGTCCAGATGAAAGCATCGTTGGTGGACTGAATATCATTTAATAACATGTATGGCCCTGCGTGACCTTTGACCTCTAATATAGACACACCAGTGGCTGCTGTTTGCCTGTGTACGGCTCTCTGTCCTGTAATAAATGCACTTTATCTGTTCAGATGGAGAGAAAACACTAGGGCTGAACAAGTAATCCAAATTTTATCAAAATCGCAATATGGCCGACTGCGATTTTCAAATCGCAGGAGGCTCAATATTTGTTAAAGGTGAAATGTGTCAAAATAGCATTTTAAAGTAAATATTGTGGTGCTGCAGAGATGTCCTGGCCTACACATCATATTCTACAGACTGAAGAAAACATCTTTGTTTGGTACAGATCCCCGCAGAAATCACACCGTAATCATTTTAATACATTTTTCAATGAAACTGAGAATAATGATGTAAAAATGATCATTCCCTCTAATATCGCAAATCATATCGCAATTGCAATATCAGTCAAAATAATCGCAATTAGATATTTTTTCAAAGTCGTTCAGCCCTAGAAAACACTGAACTGATCTGGTGAAAATAAAAACCAGTTCATCTGCCAGTGGAAACCAAACCTGTAGATACAGACAGGACTGACATCTGGACTGGAAAACCTAAAAACCTCTTTAAAGGTGTGTGAGGAACAGTCTGGAAATCACACTTCTAACACAGAAACCAACACCAACAAAGCAGATTCTGACAATATAAAAATAAAAGACTCTCTCGCTGTTTTTTGCCTATTTACAATTATTGGTAAACATATTATTTTCTTTGTTCCATCATCATAAGTTTCCTCCGACTGGATTTCGGTGTTCCACTTAAACAATTCAGCAGCAGGACTAGTTTTTTAGATATTGTCAGAACTAGAGCTGCACCGATTGATCGATTAGTTGTCAACTATTAAATGAATCGCCAACTATTTTTTATAATCGATTAATCGGTTTGAGTAATTTTTTAAGAAAAATAAGTCAAAATTCTCTGATTCCAGCTTCTTAAATGTGAATATTTTCTGGTTTCTTTCCTCCTCTATGACAGTAAACTGAATATCTTTGGGTTGTGGACAAAACAAGACATTTGGGGACGTCATCTTGGGCTTTGGGAAACACTGATCCACATTTTTCACCATTTTCTGACATTTTATAGATCAAACAACTAATCGATGAATCGAGAAAATAATCGACAGATTAATCGACAATGAAAATAATCGTTAGTTGCAGCCCTAACCAGAATCTGCTTTGTCGGCGTTCCTTTATGTGCTAGAAGTGATTTTTAAACTGTTCCTCCAGACAATGGCAGTGAATGGAGAGAGAAAAAAAACACAATTCTCCAGTCTCCTCTGGCGAAGCAACAGATCACAGAATCACTGATTTGAGGGTTTTATCATGGAGGAAGAGACACAACCCAAGACTACCAGAGTCACACAGAGATTTAAGAGGTTCAGTCCAGTTTCAGATCTTCATACAGTCAAAAAGCTTCAGGAAAACTATTTAGCAACTTCAGCTTGAGTCATCAGGGCTTCAGTCAACTTTCACTGGATGAAATAAAGTTTAATAAAAACTGATCAGAGGCTAATGAGGCTGTTTCCTGTTTCCACACTCAGCCCTGCAGCCTTACAAGGACTTTCTGATGGGATTTCTTAAAAGCCTTTTTGACTGGGATCCAGCAGCAAAGAGACCACACACACACACACACACACACAGGCAAACAATAGGCTGGTCTGTCTCCATTACGGAGAACAGAGGGCTGGGCTGGGTGTGTGTGTGTGTGTGTGTGTGTGTGTGTGTGTTAACAGTCATTCTCAGCGCTCAGATTACCTTTGAAATAACTGCCAACAGGACAGAACTTCTTCATCGTCACAGGAGCGACGGCTCGACTCAGAACAGTCGGGAAACTAAACCAGATTTAAAAGAAATAAAAAAAATAAAGTGAAATAGAGTGAAGAGTGTTGAGGTCGCTCTGCACCGTCTGACTGACTTTCCATCCATCAAGATTAAATGCAGAGTAATTAGAAATTTACAATTACACCTTTGAAGTTTAGCTGTGTTTGTTACTGAGGACTTCCTGTGATTCAACAGCCAGTTTCAATTCAATCCGGACTTTTCCCCAGACCTTATGATTCTGGATTTGATTTGAATATTTTGGTTTTCAATACAATTTACACAGAAAGTTGTCTTGTCCCCACTAACTGCCACTGAAGATCATTCTTCACATAAAGCAGAATATTAGAGATGATCAGCGTCTGAACGACCATCAGGACGCTATGGGAAGATTTTTCCACCATTTTCCAAACTTTTTTTTGTGGGGTTTCCCAACTTTTTTTCAGACCTGGAAAATGCTGAATTATTTTTCCACACATTTCCAGTCTGTGTTACAGGAGCGCTGCGGTGAGCCGGTGAGCGTCCCACTGCAGGACGCTGGACTACCCACAATCCACCCTGCTGCCCTTTTGTTTCTTTGGCTTTTCCCTCATGAGAAACACATGCACCTCACCGTTACAATTCAGATCAGGAAGTTAACATTAGCCTAATCTGTAGGGGAATCCATGTTAAACTGGCTGAGGTCCAGTTTATAATCCAGACAGGCAAGAAGTCCTGGTCCTGGTCTCTCTTTGTTCCTGTACTTCCACTGCAGGACATCTGAGCAGGAAAACAGCTTTAAAAGTTGCTGTCCGATATATTTTAGGTCCCAAACTGAACTCACATGGATATGAGTTTGAATGAAAAGGTCTGGATTGATGTCAGCACCTGAAAAATCACAATTCCTTTTATAAAACAGACAAACCGCCCGTTTCTGTCTAATTCAGTCCAGCTGGGCCTGTTAAACCTGTTGGACCACATTGTCTCTGTTAGATCCAGAACTCCATGGATGTATCTGAGTGTTTTTCAGCCCCCCTGCCTACCTTCATACCGTCGTCTCTCCTTGGTTACCGTTGCTAAGTCTCCTATAGAACCTCCGCCACGACTGGAGCGTCTTCCCGGACCAGATCCAGAACCCGGACGTGATCCCGACTATCATGGTCATCAGGTACTTGATCATGAACACGGTGAAGTCCGGGCTCACGGGGGCGAAGTCGTGCGCGGGACACGGCACGGCGAAGCGCTTGCACGTGTGCATGTGCCAGGTCCGCTCCCACTGCCGGCGGAAGGCTTGCTCATAGAAGTAACAGGCGATGACGATGGTGGCGGGCACGGTGTACAGCACGCTGAACACGCCGATCCGCACCATCAGCTTCTCCAGCTTCTCCGTCTTGGTGCCGTCGTGCTTCATGATGGTCCGGATCCGGAACAGGGACACGAACCCGGCCAGGAGGAACGACGTCCCGATGAACAGGTAGACGAACAGCGGCGCCAGGACGAAGCCGCGGAGGGAGTCCACGTCGTAGATCCCGACGAAGCACACCCCGGTCAGGACGTCCCCGTCCACCCGGCCCATGGCGAGGACGGTGATGGTCTTGACGGCCGGCACCGCCCAGGCGGCCAGGTGGAAGTACTGGGAGTTGGCTTCGATCGCCTCGTGGCCCCACTTCATCCCGGCCGAGAGGAACCAGGTCAGGGACAGGATCACCCACCAGATGGAGCTGGCCATGCCGAAGAAGTACAGCACCATGAACAGGATGGTGCAGCCCTCCTTCTTCGTCCCCTGGGCCACCGTCCTGAAGCCGTCCTCTTTAAACTTATCGATACACACGACTTTGTCTTCCAGGAAAAACCCGGCGGCGTAGGCCACCGCCACCATGAAGTAACACCCGGACAGGAAGATGATGGGGCGCTCAGGGTACCGAAACCGCCTCATGTCCACCAGGTACGTCAGCACCGTGAACAGGGTGCTCACGCAGCACAGGATGGACCAGATGCCGACCCACAGCCGGCCGAACTTCACCTCCTCCTCCCTGAAATACATGAGGCCGGCGGGCTTGGTGGGCTCGCACGGCGCCCCGCAGTCCTTCGCCCCCAGGAAGCGGTAGCCGAGGTAGGAAGGAACCTCTAGCTGCAGCGGGCAGGAGAACTGGTGGTACTGGTTGTGCTGGTGGTGGTGCTGGTTGGGTCGGCCCATGTTCGGCGGCTGCAGGGTCACCAGGTCGGGCGCGTAGGGCGCGGCGGAGGAGGCGGAGGTCGGGTCGCCGGGGTCGGAGGTGTTCTGCCCGACGCAGATCTCCCCGGCGCCGTGGACGGGGAAAGTCTCGCAGCGGAGCCGCTCCGGCCACTGGAAGCCGAATTTATTCATCAGGGCTTCGCATCCCTGCCGTGCCCGCTCGCACAGAGACCGACACGGGGGGATCGCCTGCTCCAGCACGGTGCACACCGGCGCGTACATGGAGCAGAGGAAGAACTTGAGGTCCGCCGAGCACTGGACCTTGACGAGCGGGTAAAACTGGTGAACCTCCAGCCCGGCGTCCTCCTGGTTGGTGTGGCCCAGGAGGTTCGGCATGATAGTCTGGTTGTAGGCGATGTCCGTGCACAGAGGGATGGAGATGGGCTGGCAGAAGCCGTGCTCCGGGATGGATATGGCCGCTTCGCCGTGGTGCTGGGCCGAGGAGGGCGAGGGGAGCCCGCACAGCAGCAGACACACGATCCGCAGGAACACGGAGCCAGCTGCAGACCGGGCCGCCATAGCTGAGGAGGAGGGGGAGGGAGGAAAACTTTGATCCAAGTGGGGCGATTGAAAAACGGCTGGAAAGCAACAAATCACGGTCTGAACCGCCTCAACACAGCGGGGAGAAGTCCTAAACAGGCTGGGAAAGATCAAAACCTGATTTTTTCCCTCTTCTTTCACCGAGATAAATCCGGATGAAGCGCTCGTCGTGGCGGAGCTCTCATGACTCCTTGAGGGTCTTTGTAGATGACTCCAGCAGTCCGCTCGCGCCTGCTCCCACCGAAATTAACGCTAGGGCAAAAAAAAGTCCCTTAATCCGTTACTCACACGAACCAAAACTCTTCCAGCGCGCCTGCCGCCTTGTCGCTGTGATTTCACCGCAAAAAAAGTGAAAACAATAAAACTTTAAATTGTGTGTATTCCCGTTGTTTTCCCGACTTCTCCCCCCGCACACACCGCCGCGGTCGCAGCAGACTGTCTGTGTGGAGTCCAGCAGCGGCGCGCTCGCTCACACAGAGCCGAGCCGCCGGTTTCCAGCTCCCCCCTCCATTCACAAGACACGCCGACACAGGGCGGGGCGCCTGGAAACCGGTGCCGCGTCTCCGCCAATCACAGCGTTTGTTTTCCTACGGGGCTCGTTCCTGATTGGCTTTTGCTCCTAATCGGACCAAAATATGGAATAGTAAGAGTTTATCAGAATTTAAGAGCTTATTAGAATATATAAGAAGATTATTATTAGATGGTAAGATATACAGTTAGTAATCAAAACCATGGCTGTCATTGTTTAATGGCATTTCTTACCTATATCATCATTATTCATGCCAAGTTTTGAATACATAAAGATACATTTATGAATTCTTTATCCACATTTGCTGTTTTTAAATAAGACTTCAATTCATTATATTAAGTCTCTTGCATTTATGAAAAATAAAAAAAAGTATGTAAACTAAAACAAATCCTGACAAACTATAACTTCAGATGATAAAGCCTCTCCAGGATATTTGTCCACTTTTCCCTTTTTATTTTCTTCCTTTCAAGTCATTTAGTTTTCTACTGTTTCTGTTTGCTTTTCTTTCTTTCTTTCTTTCTTTAGATTTTGAACATGGCGCTGCACATAGCTTATTCATCTGGTTTCATATCTTTCTGTCTTTCTGTCACACAAACACAACAACTTTATTAACATCTTTGTCCAGATGTTTTTTTCTTTCATTTTATACTTTCTTTCATTTGCCTCTATTGTTTTCCTGCTTTGATTTGGGCTTTGTTTGCCTCAGCAGCACAAACTGATACAACTTTTAACTGCTATTTGTTTGTTTGTTTGTTTGTTTGTTTCTCAGTTTTGTTCATGTTGTGTGTGTGTGTGTGTGTGTGTGTGAGCGTGTGTGTGTGTGTGTGTGTGTGTGTGTAAAGAGGTTTTAAAGGGATTTTGTTGCTCTGTTGTTTATGAGTCAAATTCTTTATTAAAAAAATCTTATAAATTTTTTTTAAAAAAGTCACACAACACAGCAGTGTTCAGTCCAGATCAGAGTTTGAGTCTGGTGTGTTTTCAGTGGAGCTGATATGTGTGTGTGTGTGTGTGTGTGTGTGTGTGTGTGTGTGTGTGTGTGTGTGTGTGTGTGTGTGTGTGTGTGCCTGCAGGCTGGTCTGGGCGGGGTCAGTCAGCTGGTGGGTCATCAATACTGAGGCTGACTGACAGTAAACGACAAGCAACTGAGAACCTGATGGACAGGAATACTAATCACCAGCGGAGGATTCTCACTGTTGTTGCTTTTGTCCGGCGATGAAGACGATGATGATGTGAGCTTCATCTGAACCAACAGTCAGTTTCACAACAGTCAGTTTGCATAGATAAGGATTTCCACAGCGACATGCAGCAGTTTCAGGGCAGACAGCAGCGACCTGTCAGTTTGAGCCTGTGGGAGAAACAGAGCCGCTGCATCTTGTCTTCTTTAAACGATCGTATAGAAACTGCAGGGTCAGGTCTTCAGGGTCAGGTCTTCATATCTGGATCGCCTGAATTATTTGACTTTATTCATCTCTACTTCTGCTGCTTCCTTTACGATCTCTTGTTTCTTCAATCTTTTTCCTGTTCTGAATGCTCTCCTCTTCAGTTTCAGTACCGTTTCACTATCTCAAACTACATCTAGATATCAGTTAACATCACAAATAAATACTGAGTTTTCACCTTGTGCTGCAGGACAGGAAGCACTTTAACCTTCTTCCTGTACGAACAAATTAATCCTTCCGACCTCTAAGTCAGTGGAGATGCTGGGGATTGAACCCAGGACCTTGTACATGCGAAGCACACGTTCTACCACTGAGCTACATCCCCAAGACCTGTCAGAGACATATCAGTGTTTGGATTAGTGCAGAGATGTGAAATGTAACGCTAAACAACAAGTTAGGGTGGAAAACATAAGATTTGTCATTTGGTTTTAGACTGTGGAGATTTTTCAGCTTGAATATGTCTAAAAACCCCAAATACACAAAGGCTGCAGTGAAGGATTTGTCCATGGAGAGGTACTGTCTCCACCTCCCCGTCTCTCCTCAGCTCCCTCTGAACAAACACACATGTTCATGTTTTAGCAGAGGGATCAGGAAGTCACTGAACTCTGTAACCCATAAGGGATTCTTGTTTTCTTGTCTTGTTTATTTCTGTATAGCCCCTTATCACACGCATGTCTCAAAGGGCTTTACATAGCATCATATACAGAATATGTAATATACATCTACATCATCTACACACATCATATAGGTCACATCCTTCATATACATACTACACATCATTTTACTAGATTTTATACATTATATACGATACTACACAAACACAGCATGTCTTTGGACTTTGTGAATGAGATTTGCGATTAGACCTTCCATTATCAAATATTCATCTCTGGCTATAATACTCTGTATGTTTCCCTTGTGTCGACTTGCTAATTACACTTGCAGCTAACAGACCGTGATGATGGTGAGAGGGACAGGGAGACAGAAGAAGAGAAAGAGGAGGAGAATGTTAAGTACAATATAAGTTATCCTTGATATAATTGTCTTTATCATCAGTGTGTGTTTTTTAATTTGATTTCCATCTTTGACATAAACTCTATAAATGTCTTAATTGTAAATACATGTTTTTATTTTTTTAGCCACCAATCTGCAAAAGGGCCAAGATGACTTCCTTGGTGGAGCATTTTGCCGATGATGATGTCAGGAGGAACCAAATTCAGAGCATCAGGATTGAACGCAGGACTTTGCACATGTGAAGCACATGCTCTACCGCTGACATACATCCCCAAGCACCGCTAACTTCATATCAGTGTTTGGATCAGTGCTGTGATGTGAAATGTAATGCTAAGGAGCTGTTAGGATTTGGAGTTTTTTCAGGATTTTTCAGCTTGAATATGACTGAAAACCGCAAATTTGCAAAGGCTGCAGTGAGGGATTTCTCCCAGGAGAGTTTACTGTCTCCACCTTCCCATCTCTCTATTCCACACATGCCCCTTTTAGACCGAGGCAGGTCGAGGGCCGGTTCGGAGCCGGTGCCTAATCTCGAACCAGGTCTTCGCATTTCGATGGCCAACGAACCGGCTCTCGGCCAGGAAAACCGGTTCCAGAGTGGCACCAACACTTTGCTGGTCTAGAATAAAGAACCGCTAACGTCAGGGGCTGGGGGCGGGATTATCATGACCAACCAAAACCAACAAGACCAAGAAGGCCGCCATTGTTAAAAAACCAGAGCTTCATGGACATGGACGTGAAATCGTGATTGGATGCCAATGAAGGCTCGCAAAGCCAGGAGCAACACTTGTAAAGAGACGTAGTCCGCCATTTTGGTTGTTGTGCTTGAAGTTGGTGCTAGTGTTGCTGGGAAAGCGGAGACGTATGACGTGGCTCTCTAGCCAGCGGAAAACAAGACCGGTTCTTAGAAGGCTCGCAAGTTGAACCAACACCAGCACCAGGTTCCAGTTGGTGGAAAGGGGGTAACAGTCTCTCCTCAGCTCCCTCTGAGAGAAACAGCAAGGAAGTCAGGAAGTCACTAAATCCACTCTGAAATCCAAACTGAAGTGGAGAAGCTGGGGATTGAACCCAGGACCTCGTACATGCAGATCACATGCTCTACCACTGAGCTACATCCCCCAGCAGTTGCTCTGATCCATACTCTTTACCTCCACCAACGAAGCTGGAAGGAGGTTTTATTTTCTGTCCCTCTGTTTGTTAACGAGATACAGGATCTCTGGAATCTGGTGGACAGATCTCTCTCTTGGTCCGAGGATCAGTTGATCAGATTTTGGTGATGATCTGGATCTGGGATTTCCAACCATTACGCAATTTTTTTTTTTTTTTTTTTAGCCGTAACTATTATGCTGTGTTCATGTGCTGGTGGGAAAGTCCGACGTCCAGGACTTTCCCAGTCAGCTGCTAAACAGTGTTGCTTTCATGTGATATTTTTTTTCTTTCTTTCCTCTCTTCAATCTTCTGTTATCTCTGTCTGTTTGTGTTGTGACCTGCTTCAGTTTGAAGCAGCTGAAGGAAAATATTTGTTGGTGTAAAAATAACTTCAGGTAAAACTCCTCCTGTCTGAACTGACCTCTCTCAGATTATCAGTCCTATTCAGGCCACAGACAAAGTTTTTTGGACTTTGATTTTTTCTACAACAAACAACAATCAAGACAAGATCAGACCCAAAGTCTCAACTCTGGTCCAGTTGTGATTTTTCTTCACTCTTGATTGATATTGTTCAAACACGTCAATGACAACTGCACAAGTTATTTGTAACGCAAAGAACATTTTTGGTGTGATGGTAAGGCAGAAATGGGTAGACACTGTCTGTAATTTTGGACTGACCTTACAGAGATTTCTCAGGTATTAACATTACCGATGTTCTGACATTTAGTTTAAATACATTATCCAGAACATGATCTCTGTGTGCCTGCCACTGTAGATGAAATCAGTGTGAAACCTTCATCAGCAGCAGAGTCGATATCCGTCCATCCACTCCGCCTGTTTCCAATACGATCAATACACTCTGACCTCAGTGTCACCACATCCAATAACACACTGATGACTGGAGAGCAGATTGTATTGATGAGATGAAACATGTTCATGTGTTTCCACATTAAAAGCTTTTTCTAAGTTTTTCTTTCCAGGTGTTTGAGGCTGTTTGTCTCTCAGGACGCAGGACAGCAGCAGGGGAAGGAGTGCGCTCATAACCAGGGGAAGGTACCGCCTCAAATACATATGTAATAATATAAAAAAATAAATAAAATATAAATCAGGTCATTGAGTGTATGAATTATGGTTGTATGGAGATTTGAGCTGAAATAACTAAATGACTCTGCAGCTCAGTAGATCATCAGTCTGAGTGAAGCAGCTCTGTGGGTCGATGTCTTTGTTCTGCAGATTGGATTTAGTCATAGAACAATTTCTCAGAGGCAGAAATAATC
>NW_027283949.1:2500-5000 GCF_046629955.1 Centroberyx affinis | reverse complement strand
GCCCAACGATCAGCTGATTAGATTTTGGTGTGGATCTGGATCTGGGATTTCCACAATTAAGACGATTATCTGTTTTGTTTTTTTGCCTTAACTATTACGCTGCGTTCATGTGCTGCTGGGAAAGTTCAGCATCCGGGACTTTCAAGACACCCTGTTTTGTGGGGAGATTAAACCAGGAAGACAAACGACAAACAAACAGAAAGCGTTGAACTGGAAGACAGACAGGTACAGACAGAGGAGGAGGAGGTCACATGTCGTTTTAAGATTATCTTTGGGGCATCTTCACCTTTATTTGACAGTTGAAAGCAGAGAGAGACAGAGCAGAGGTTCCTGGGACAGATTCAGTTTAGTTTTCATTTCATTTTATTTCTTCCCTCTGAAATAAAATGTGATTTAGAGACGACCGGATCGGCTTTGCACACAAAATACACAAAAACTACAGAAAACAACCGGTGGAATTGCAGTTCAGTCTCCACATTATAATGAGTGTAATTGCAATTAATAACAATAATAATAATAATAATAATAATAATAATGATAATAAGTCAGTTTAAGAGCGCCTTTCTCAGGCTCAAGGACACTTAGTTCAGAATATCAGGAAAACTGCTTGAAAAACTAAAAAAAGTATTGGTTCTCTGACACACACACACACACACACACACACACACACACACACACACACACACACACACACACACACACACACACACACACACACACACACACACACATTTCAGCAAAGGCGTCAGAGGTCAGAGGTCAGCTGTGGGGATCAAACCTGTGACCATCTAGTCACTGAACTGACTAAGTCTTAAATCAGTGGAGATGCTGGGGATTTCAGTCTTTCTCTCCCTAACTGATGCTGCCATCCCATTGGTTTACACCAACAATCCCTGCGTTCCAAATCGCATACTTTTTCTTTTTACTACACTACGTACTACATCTGCCCTTAGAAAGTATGTACTGTGCATGTAGTAGGCAGACAATTGGGACATACTATTTCGTCATCACATTGCGTCTTGAACTTTGACCCTCTTGCTTATATATCCGTCGCAGTAATACGGTTGCAGTTTGTTTGTTTTGTTTTTTTCTCTCTCTGGCGGCTCAGCATGCGGCTCAGTCGAAGTGACGTGTCTTCCGCTGCGCAGAGGATTGTGGGTCAGAATAGCCAAAAAAGCATGCTGGCCTGCATACTGTAAAATTCGACCGGATGTAGTAGGGCATCCGGGTATTTTCTGGCATACTGCATTGACATGCATGAATTGGGACATGCTAAATCTTTTTCTGGCATACTAAATTGTATGGAAGTATGGGTATTGGAACGCACCCAATCACTTTTGAATGATCCCGCCGCCCGTTAAGTCCCGCCCCAACATCCTGTTTCAACAGGAAGTACGTCAGAATATGAGCAGATGCTTCAAAACGCTGTTTGAGTGTGACTTCAATCCAGATTCAGTCTTCTGTCAGTCAGCAGCTCTGCCAGGCTTTTCCCATCTGTCTTACAGCTGTGACCACTGAATTACAACAGAGAGTCTCAGACATAATGGAGAAGCTGGGGATTGAACCCAGGACCTTGTACATGCGAACCTACCACTGAGCTACATCCCCGACATTTATCCTACAGCTGTGTGTTTTTTATTGTAATATATATGGGAGAGGCAAGATGATGCTGTTTGTTTTTACTGATCCTCATCCTCCCAACATATTTAACATACAAGGACTACTGACTGGGCTCCCTGGGGACCCCAAGAATAAACTACTGTAAGAAACAACTATCATAGCAAAATGTTAACTTATTTCTTCTCAAAACATTATTAGTTATGTAATTAATGTCATCTGAAAAAAAACAACAACAGATTATTATTATTTTAGGAAAGTTACAGTTAATTAAATGATGTATTGTATTTCTGAACATCATCTTACCTTAGGAAGAGCAGTGTTTAGGGTCGTGGACAGAGCACATGAGGAATTCTGTGTCTGCCCCCCCCCCCCCGCATAGGCGGAATTGGGTGCTTTTGACCGGGGTCCCCCAAGACCCCAATACATTGGTATTTTTAAAAAGCACTAATTAAAACAGAAACAGAAAACAATGATATGAAGTCATTAGGAACAAATTGTCATGAAAAATTGGAATGATAGAATAAAGCACCTGTATGATATGACAAAAGGTATAGCTCTGGGGTCTGTGGGTACGCCAAAGTAATAATCCTCAACATTTCCCTCTAACTGTCTGTCTGTTCGCCTCTCTCTCTCTCTAACTCCACAGTATCCAGTTACAGTTCATAAATCTTCTCCTCTGTCTGGCGGCTCTTGGGAAAAATCCTCTGCCACACAGGAAGTGATGCGTTTTACGTTTCCGGTTTGTTTGGAATCAACAGAAGAAGAAGAACTGGGTAGTTAGCATGAGCAGTGACAGCCACCATGACTGAACAGACAGAGAGAAGAGAAACTCAAACTGCATCAACAGGGAATCCAAGCTCCGCCCACACTGTTTGATTGA
>NW_027283948.1:20000-30707 GCF_046629955.1 Centroberyx affinis | reverse complement strand
GAGAGAAAGAGAAGAGAGAGAGAAGAAGAGGAGGTAGCTGTGGAATAAAAGAGCGCACGCACACACACACACACACACACACACACAAGCCCAGAGACCGAGTGTGTGTAGCCAAACCAGTCTGGTAAAGATTAAAGGTCTCTACTGTCCACACACACACACACACACTACTTTCCATCGCATTTGCATCCTCAGATTTTCATTCATTTGCCTAAGCACACCTGGCCGAGGGAGGGAGAGAGAGAGAGAGAGAGAGAGAGAGAAAGTGAGAGAAGGTGGAGTGACTCTAAGATTTAGGTCAAGAGCCCTGCCATATCAGACCACTTTGTGTTTGTGTCTCACACACACACACACACACACACACACACACTAGAGCCTCCCCAACCCCATAAGTCAACAAGGAAATGACCACTGCAACAAGTGCTACACTGATAAGAAGGCCGCCATTACAGAGAAATCTGCAATTTACACACTCCCCCTAGTTTATCAGCATTTTCGCTCTTAGCTGATGCATGCACACACTCTCACACACACACACACACACACTTAGATACACACACAAACACACATACAGACGCACAGGCAGTTTGATTCATAACCTTTATTTGCTGTCTAAATACAACATTTAATGATCAAGATAAGATGTTCTCACAGACAGGTATATGTGTGTGTGTGTGTGTGTGTGTGTGTGTGTGCATCCAAGTATATCTGATCATGTACATGTATTTGCCTACAACACAATATCAAGATTTTCTGGATTAATAATAATAGAATTACAGACAACGATAAAAATGAATGGCAGCTATTTTCTGATATAATTAGAGAGTGGAAAATTGTTTCATTTTTCAATTGGTTTCACAAAGGCAAAAATGAAACGGTCCAGAGCTTGTAAACAAAGCCGTTTGATTATTGGTCAGACAGTTGGCAGGTAATTTCATTTTATTTTATTGCTGCCTGTACTGTATCTGACATTATGGAGCAGCATCAGGGTCTGTTCATGTTGGTCTTCATTTGGAGGCAGATCAGCAGGCTTATGAATGTCAAGAATGCGGTTATTAAATCATTTGATAATACAGGCATTTCGAGGAGGACGCTCTGAAATCAGATGATCTTATCAGAGAAGAAGGATGGCTCTTGTTTGCATTTTCCATACCGGGACCAGTGAGGTAACATGTAAAAATCTGAAGAAGTTTCACCATTCAACAGGATGTGAAGATGTTGTTTTGAACCAACTCCAATGGTGTTCTCACCAGACATGAACTGCCCCGGAGTCCAGTTGGAAGCGGCCTGAGACCAGCTCTTCGAGGCGGATCAGAGAGCAGCTCTTTGGTCCGTACCAGGGTTCGATTAGGGTGTTCACACCACCCAAAACGATCCGAACCAAGGGGGTAAACACTCCCGGGTTTGATTCAAACAGACTAAACAAGGCTGGTGAGAAAGCATCCTTTAAGTCTTTGGATGGAAACATAATGTATTTCACAATATAGTATACTGATAATTTAATATTAGATGTTCCCAAAACACAGAACATACAGTCTGGAACCTCCCCCTCCCGGTTTCAGTGTTGATTCACATCTACATAATTTCCACTTTTAAAGAATAAAAAAAAATGTAAAAATTATCCCCACGTCGCCACCTGAACCAGCTGTGTGAACCAGCTGTGTGTGTGTGTGTGCGCGCGTGTTTGTTTGTTCATATGAGAGATACTGTTCTATTCATAGACAGCAGATACACTGATTCATTTGTATGGTAGGAAATACAGTGTTTAGCTTTTTCTTTTGTCTTCGAAGTTGGAAACTGTCCAATGTGTGTGTGTGTGTGTGTGTGTGTGTGTGTGCAGGACTGTGTTAGAAGTGTTACTGTTGTGCTTGTAATTTCAATGCAATTTTTTAAGTAAAGATATGAAATGCTGCAAAAAAAACTTGATTTGATTTCCCTGAATTGTCTTTGCTTGACCCTATGCTACTGACACATGCAGCTACATACATTTACACACAGATACACAAACACACACACACACACACACACACACACACACACACAGCCTAAGTCTATAGCTCCTCACTAATGCTGAAAGTCACAGATTCCTTCCCACTCAATGCCTGCTGCACGCATGTGTTTGAAGTTGTGTGTGTTTTTTTTATTTTAATTATTTATTTGTTTATTTAACAGGGAGAAATGCATTAAACATTGTTTCATATATGAAATACAAAACAGATGCCATGCATGCGTTTTTCTAGCCAAGGCTAATTTGCAGCCCCTGTCCCTGGCTTTTGGGGTTAAAAGAGAAAGCACAGGAACATTAAGACTGGAAGTAGCACAGAAACATTAAAATACAATACAGGTAAGAACAGAGACTAAGATATTAGTAGTACATAAAATGCAATACAATACTTGGTTTGTACATGTGCACATAGAAGTACAAGCACATGTGTCCATGTCTTTGTGTGTAACTGCATTTAACTTCCATGCAAATTTAACGCACTATTTTTTTTAACACTTTCAAAATGATCCCGAATGTGTTGAAAGTAGCATCAAAACACCCAGTCTTGCTATAAACATTGTCAGTGTGGTGCAAAAACTACACATCTCCATTTTGTCTTTTCTTTTTTTTCTTTTTTATTTCAGACTGTGATTGAAAGTCGACAGGTCGCCTACATATAGAAAATGTTTTATGATCCTGCTGCCGAGCGAGCTGCAAATTAGAAATAGCTTTAAAACAATATTTGATGTTTCATGCCTGCCTCCGGATGACAGAGACGGCCTGCTTCTCCTGGCTGTTTTTATGCCTTTAATATTATTTAATAGGAAAAACTGCAGTCAATCAACAGCCGGTTTGATTTTTGGTATTGAAATATCTCGGCTTTCAAGATGTTCCTTCATGACTTTTCCTTTTGCCCGCTTGCAGTAAAAAGCAATGCTGATATATTTTCTAAATAATCCAAGGAAATGGTAGTTATTGCTATAGTTTCCCTGTTCAATTGATGGCTTTTTGGTCTATTAGATGGCCTTTCTAATGTATATCATGTGCTGTATCATGTATTTATGTATCTTATATTCCAAGTTGGGGAAGGGTAACGTACTCTAAGGGAGATTTTCCATCTATTCTATTCCATTCTCTCATTTATTGACTAAGTCCAGGCCCAAAGCATTACTGACTTTCAGTGCTTAGCACACACAGAAATTGGAAATGTGGATTTACTGACTCCCAATGTCACAACAGAGAGAATAAAAATTGTTCCAGTCTGCTTGTCTTCTCAGTGAAATTTTCTTTTTGAGGACAGCCTGGCAATGCCAAAATCTCTCCCTCTCCCTCTCCCTCACACTTTCTCTCTTATTTATCTCTCTCTTCTTTCCTCTCTCTACTTTTTTCCATGCCTTCCCCTCCTCTTTTCCCACTCCTTCTCTCCTCTCTGCCTCGACTTTCTCTCTCATCTCTCTCTCTCTCATTACCTTTTCAGCAGGCAGTGACCATGGCCTTGTTCCCCTGACTTTTTTTTTTTTTTTTTTTTTGGCCTTTGTGGCTTCTCTTCTTTTTCCACATTTCTATTTCCCTTCTCAATAGGGAAGTGAACCGGCGGCGACCCTGGCTGTCTTTGTTGTGGTGAGTCTCTCTCACAGTGCAGCCAGGGAGACTCTGTGTTAAAGTCACTGGTGGCACTTACTGTCCTGCAAGGGCAAACAGCAGAAACCGCTTTCTGTGGGTTTTAAACGTCAAAGGTCACGAGAAGAGTCTAGATTTTAGAGCGAGAAAAATCATACCTGGGATACAGGACATACCCTTCTGTACCAAATAGTAGTCACTGGGACGGGAGATAAACTTTGAAGTCATTTTTCTATTCACAGTTGCTGTTCTTTTAGCTTTGTAGGACAATATATGCCATATAAACCAAAGTCAAAGTCAACTTTTATTTATATAGCACAATTCATACCAAGGCAATTCAAAGTGCTTAAATACTATTAAATACTAAGAAAATAAGAGCATGTAAATACTCAAATACACACATGTACTTAAATACATTCACATGCACACTGTACATATACACTCATACTGTATACACAGACATATACTGTATATATGGAGAGACTGACAGGCTTAAAAGTAAGGTGGCTATAGGAATTTGCTGTATCAAATAAAAAAGTTTTAAGCTTGCTTTTAAGAGAAGAAATCATGGGGTCAAGTCTCAGATTATCTGTTCCAACGCATTGGAGCATAACAACAGAAGGCTTCTTCACCAGCTTTAGACTGAACTCTCTGTATCTCTAACAGGCCGGAGCCAGATGACCTGAGAGACCCGACAGCTTCTGTTTAAGTCTTTACTTTCTCTACACTCTTTTGTTTTCCTTTTTTATTTATGATTTGAATTGTTTTGTTTGCACGGCCTTCTGTTTCTTTCCAATGGAATTTGAAAGAAAGAAAAACTTTTGATCTTCTTCCTTTGTGTGTGTGTGTGTGCTTGTGTGTGTGTTGTGTGTGTGTGCGTGTGTGTGTGTTGTGTGTGTGTGTGAGTGTGTGTGTGTGTGTGTTTAACTTGCTGCTGAATTGTAAAGCACTTTGAGCTACATTATGTGCATGAAAGATATAAATAAAGTTCATTCATTCATTCATTCATCCATTCACTCACTCACTCACTCACTCACTCACAAATTCAGTCATTCATCCATTCATCCATTCACTCACTCACTCACTCACTCACCCATTCATCCACTCACTCACTCACTCACTCATTCACTCACTCATTCATTCATCCATCCATTCACTCATTCATTCATTCATCCACTCACTCACTCACTCACTCACTCACTCACTCACTCACTCATTCATTCACTCATTCATTCATTCACTCACTCACTCACTCATGCATTCATTCATTCATCCATTCACTCACTCACTCACTCACTCACTCACTCACTCACTCATCCATTCATCCACTCATTCATTCATTTTAACAAGCATGTTGGAAATATATTCTGGTTCCAGGCCTTTGAGAGGTTTGTAAACCAGGAGGAGGATCTTGCAATTTTCAAAATAATTATAAACGGTGAATGACATTCCTTCAGTTTCAGTGTGTGTGGCCATTTTGCCTGACCGAGCATGCGATGGCCTGCAGCTTCTGAAGCAGATCAAGCATGATGTTGAAAGTCCAAGTTAAGAGTCGGATTTGTCTGTGAGGCAGAAACACTGACAGAACACACGTAAAGCACAATATACAGCTTGTGTCTGTACAGTCAGGCACAAAAAGAGACGACACATCCTGGAATCACAAAGGTAAAGCACACACACACACACACACACACACACACACACACACACACACATACACATAGCAGTACAGGAGTAGTGTGAGTGTGCATAAGTGCAAGTGTGTATTTGTGTGAAGTGTGTGAGTGTGTATGCATGTGCGTCTGTGTGAGTGTATGTGTGCGTTTGGATACCTTTGGGTGTGTGTGTGTGTGTGTCTTTGTGCAAGTGTGTGTGTGTGTGTGTTTGAAGGGGAATGGGGTGACTCAACAAAAACCTCAAAGCTTCACTGATTCACCCAGAGAGGTTGAGGAAGACGGGATAAGAGACTTAAAGCTGTCAGAGGAACACAGAAGGAGAGAGAGAGAGGGAGAGAGAGGGAGAGAGAGAGAGATGAACGTATAAAGACAAAAACAGAGGAGACAGAACAGGAGGTACAGTACACTCTTAAGAAAATGGGGTCTATATAGTGCCAGAAAATGGTTCTTTAGCACTTGTACCATAGCAGATCCCTTTTCAGTCCCGTTTTGACATTTTCTCCATATTGCACCAGGCTCAAATGGTTCTATGGTTCTACATAGAGCCTTTTTTGGGCTGTAAAGAACCATTTAAGTGTTATGGAAGCCCGTTTCCGCCAGTGTGATGAAAAAAAAAGATCCTGTAAGTCATTATAATGAGAAACTTTCTCAAAATAATGACTTAGTATCTCAAAATAATGAGTTAGCTTGCTCTACCTCAGTGCTCCTGACAGCAATGACAGAAACATAGCTGTGCACGTGACTTCCTGATGGTAGGCCTAAGTCAAAATATTGAGAAAGTTTCTCATTATTTTGAGATACTAAGTCATTATTTTGAGAAAGTTTCTCATTATTTTGAGATACTAAGTCATTATTTTGAGATACTAAGTCATTATTTTGAGATATTAAGACATTCTTTTGAGATACTAAGTCATTATTTTGAGATACTAAGTCATAATTTTGAGAGTTTCACAGGACTGTTTTTTTCATCACACTGGCGGAAATGGGCTTCCATAAAGAGTACATGAAACACAGAAGTACTAAAGCAACTTTTTAAGAACCCCATTGGGTTATTTATTCTGATTGTCCAGTTTTTGGGCTATTTTTAATCAATCAGTGGGTTTTTGAGCCGTTATGGTTCCATATAGAACCACCACTGTAACCGAAGAACCCTTGAAGAACCCTCTTTTTCCTGTGTGTAGAAAGCAGCATTAGACCGATATATCTGCCTGCTGATACTGAGCTTTTGATCTTCCTCCCAGACCGCAGCCGCATAAAAACAGTCTGTAAAACCTGCAATGAAATTTTATTTTCTTTGCACATTTTATTTTGGCATTTAATTGTTCAATAATGTTTTTTTACAATAATGGTTTTTTTTTTTAAAGGCAGTGATGTATCCCAGAGTTTCCCCTACCATCAAATAGGTGTGGTGGATCGCAATGCCTTAAAGAGCTGCTAATACTAAAATAATTGTATTAGTATTGGTTTCAGTGGAGAGTTTTAGTGTCCCATGATGGTCTAAATGCTCCTGCCAAGAATAAAATCCCAGAGGAAACACTGAATACTTGTAATTTTGGGCATAAAAATGGTGAAATTATCACAAAATATCACAAAAATATCAACTGTCGGCAGCTTCAATACAAAAACATTGATATCGGTCATTCAAAAACCCATATTGATCAGTAGAGAGAGAAAAAGATACAGATGAATGAAACAAAGAAACAGAGGAAAGAGCAGAGAATGAAAAAAGAGAAGGAGATAGGGGAAGAACAGGAGAAAGAGAGAAACAAATGGAGAGATACAGGGGAAAGAACAGGAGAGGGTGTGAAATGGAGGGAGTGGGGAACAGAGAGAAGAAAACAACAAAAAACGAGAGAGAGAGAGAGAGAGACAGAGAGAGAGAGAGAGAGATAGCAGGTTTCTGGGGGACACCGGCACTAATTGCTGTGAGAAACTGCGGCAGTGAAGGTGACAACCCAAATAATAGGAACAGCCTTTTTCTCTGTGTGTTTACACACATCGCCTCTGCGTTGCACTGGGGACATTTATCACTGTCGCGCCCGGCCTCTAATGACCCAATCCACATGCTTGTATAGTCAAAGTGATTTCACCCACTCCCATTACTCCCCTCAATTCACTGTTTGAATGTGGAAGAGAGGGATAAAGCGTATGTGCCAATCATATGTAAGTGACACTGAGAGAGAGAGACAGGGTGAGAGAGGGTGAAAGAGAGAGATAGCGAGTGTGTGTGTGTGAGAGAGAGAGAGAGAGAGAGAGAGAGAGAGATAGCGAGAGGGTGAGAGAGAGAGAGAGATAGTGAGAGGGTGAGAGAAAGAGAGAGTGTGTGTGTGAGAGAAAGAGAGAGAGACAGGGTGAGAGGGTGAGAGAGAGAGATAGCGAGTGTGTGTGTGTGAGAGAGAGAGAGAGAGAGGGTGAGAGAGAGAGAGATAGCAAGAGGGTCAGAGAAAGAGAGAGTGTGTGTGTGAGAGAGAAAGAGAGACAGAGAGAGAGGGTGAGAGATAGCAAGAGAGTGTGTGTGTGTGTGTGAGAGAGAGAGAGAGAGACAGAGAGAGAGGGTGAGAGAGAGAGTGTGTGTGTGTGTGTGTGTGACAGAGAGAAAGAGACAGAGAGGGTGAGAGAGAGATAGCAAGAGTGTGTGTGTGAGAGAGACAGACAGAGAGAGGGTGAGAGAGAGAGATAGTGAGTGTGTGTGTGTGTGTGTGAGAGAGATAGAGACAGAGAGGGTGAGAGAGAGATAGCGAGAGTGTGTGTGTGTGTGTGTGTGTGAGAGAGAGAGAGAGCGAGAGAGAGAGAGAATGTGATGATGCTATATTTTCTTGGCCAGCTCTCTCTTGAAAAAACGAAAGCAGATTGGAGTTTTAAATAAAGCTTATATAGTATAAAAGAGACTTCATGCAAGTTTTTAGGAAATTGACCCGTGATAGTAGGCGACTAGCATTATCCAAAGTATAAGATGACTGACTTTTTGGTAATAAACAAGTGTTAGTAGATTTTACTACAGCCTGTAGATTCATAAATAAAAAAAAAAATAAAAAAATATTAACTCAATATAGCCGATGTTGCCAGGTTTATTTTTGGAGCTATTTCAAGTAAACAACCACGTATTCATCCGCTGCGTAGTGATTTGTAGTTGCACACAGTCTCATATCACTCACCACCTTCAATTACTATGGAAACAAGTGTCATGCTCCAAGTCTCGTGGGAAGAGAGACTTTCACAGGGAAAGTAGTCCCTGCTAATTTAAAACTGCACGTTATTTTTGTACCATATTTTGTGTAAATGTTCTCTATATCTTTCTTTCAATCTCTTAAATAAATCTCCTGTATGATTACTAAATCTGAGCAATACTACTTTCCATTTAGCTTACTTTTGAGATAATGCTAGTTGCTGCTAAAGTTTTCTGTTGGTTCTGTATCTGCTGCCTCTCTCTCTCTTGTCTGACTGCAGTTTTTTTTTTCATTTCCAATCCCAGGAAATCCCAAAACGAGGTGCATTCACTTTCTATTGATCTTGGGTTTAGCATGCTACTCTTCCAGTTGATACACACACTGCGAGCCAAGGTTTGGGTGGGATTTATCTGACCTTGTTCCGCCCCAAAGAGCAGATTCTTTTTTATCCCACTTCTACACTTGCAGCAAAATCAGTCTATTTGTGTTATTGGTGGACCCAAACCAAACATCTATTTCCTCCTCCTCCTCCTCTCTTCCCCTCCTGCCTGCATTTCTTCCCACTCACGGCTGCTGTTAAAATTGCCTTTCTACGGCCCATTTATTCCCGTCTGCCTCCTCTCTTCCTCCTTTCTCTCAACCTACTCTATCGCTCTTCTCTGTCCTCTCTTGTCCTCCTCCCTTTCTCCTTCCCTTCCCCTCTCATCATCCTCTTTCTCTCGACTCCTCCCGGCTCAAACCCCTCCTCCTCCTCCTTCTCTCCTTCCTTTCTTCTTTTTCCAGTGCTGTCTTTCTCTTGGACTCCTGTTACTCCTCATTTTGTCTTCTCTCCTCTCACCAATCCTCTGTCTTTACCTCCTCCTTCACTCCATTCTCTCTCCCTCATTTCCTCACTCCTTCCTCCTCTTCCCTTACTCCTCCCCTCTACCACAGCCAATTGCAAACCCATCATAACAATGTGTTTCATTCTCTCCTCCTTCCTCCCCACTCGCTTCCTTCTCTTTCTCTAACTCTCCTCCAGTTCTTCTCATTCTCCACTCCTTCTCTTCTCTATCTCCTCACTTCTTGCCCTTCTGTCACTCCTTCCTCACTCCTTCCTCACACTTTCTCAACCTCCTATGTCCCTTCTCCATATTTCCCTGGCATCTTCTTCTTCCTCCACCCCATCTGTCCTCTTCGCTCCGCTCTCTGTCTCCTCTTGGATTGGAGTTTGTGGCTCTACAAACATTTCTTGGAGGCAGAGTTGCTCTGGAGGCAGAATTTAATTATTTGTTGAGTTTGAAATAGGCTGAACCAAAGAACCACAGTTTTTCAGAGCACAAGCTAACTGGCAAACTTGAAAGGCAAAGAGGGAACTCTAAATAATCAAATATACATCAGAAATATAAATGGAAATTACTTATTTTTTCATTCATTTAGCTAGATAACTAGCTTACCTAGACAGCTATAGGCTAGTATGATTAGTTTGGAAGATCAAGGCTAGGCTAACCAGCTAACATGGATAAATTACTAGGCTAGATTGCAATTTTTCACTGCTGTGGGTAAATTGTGTGAACGGTCCTGGATTAATCACTCAGGAAAGTTGTAAAACACACTTGAAATTCACTTACCTTGTAGAATTGAATGAATATATTTCCAGTAAACTCTGTGAGTTTGATCGAGTGTTGGAATCTGTCTGCAATTCTGGTTATAAGCTAGCTAACCCCTTCATGCAACTTCTTTGAGGGGGCGGTGGTGAAATCTCCCTAATTAATGTTTTCGGAAAATGTCTAAGGGGACAACGCAGGCTATTTCATGACTCTCTTATGATTTGGGGATAGTGCTAACCGGGAGAGATGAAATATCAGAAGTTGCAGGAGATATCTCATCCTTTCCCTCCGTTTCTAGCTGATGTTTTCATTAATTTTGTTTACTGCTTGTTTTCATTCATTCATGGATACGCTTAATTATTCAGACGTACCAAAAAAAATGCAAAAACAGCCCATTAGACACATAATTTCAAACAAAAACATTGATTAACCGACCTACAACAACGTCGGATTGAGCCATTAAAATTAGCCGACAGAAAAAGACAGTAGTGGCACTGTCCTGACAGCGGAGGTAAAGAGCAATTAAAAAAAACAACGATGAAGAAGAATGTTGGGCTGCGTCATTAAAATGAGAGAAGAAGAGACCTGAGCGTGGAGCTGGTCTGACTCCTTGGCCTGACAGTGGAGGTCTGCAGCCAGACCCTTTTGACTTCTTTAGGAGTTTGTCCAGA
>NW_027283948.1:0-10000 GCF_046629955.1 Centroberyx affinis | reverse complement strand
GTTGGCCGTTTCCATGGTAACCTGTTCTCCAGCTCTCCTCACCCCTCCTCCTCCTCTCTCTCTCTCTTCATCCCTCCCTCCCCTCTTTTCTTCACCCTTCCTCATCCTAACCTGTACCTGTACAGTTTTGGTGATTTTTGTTCTTAACTTGACTTCATCATTTTTTCATGGTGTGTTGAGCGAGTTTCATGACTCCTTGAACCAGGAAACTTGTAAAAACCCATTGTGTAGTTTCAAAAAATCCATAGACATAATAGAAAATAATGTCTTAATTCCTCAAATTTTTTGTTGTTGTTGTTTTGTGCGACAAAACAGGTCTAGTTTGTGTTTGGACATGCAGCTGAAACATGACTCCACTGCTTTCAAGTCCTGCTGTGTGTTGTGTGTGTTATGTGTGTTATGTGTGTGTGTCTGTGTGTGTGTGTGTTCTCTTAATTCCTGGAATAAAACACCCATGCTTTTTTGGAAATACATGTTTTTTTGTTTTTGTTTTTATCTGACACCGGGGCTTTTCTCCCTCATTCTCTTCCTCCCTCTTCCAGCCTCAGTTTTAAATATTTTTTTTTCCCCCCAACCAGCCGTCTCTGCTCCTCCACCAGCAGCAGCAGCAGCAGCAGCAGCAGCAGCAGCAGCAGGCTATTTCATGCTGCGTGTGTAATAAAAGGATTAATTTGTGCTGCTCAGACTCAGAATGGGCAGTAAATGGGACAGAGGGATATAAATAGAGACTACCTCACTCAACACTTTCTAATTCCTGACACAGATTGCTGCAAAAGACGCAAAAAAAAAGGCCGTTGGCAAAATCATTTTTCCACAATCATCATCATCACCGTTGTTGTTGTTGTTGTTGTCTTCCTCTTCTCCCTTTACTATGATTCGATTATTTTAGTGCGCTCTCTAATGGGTTTTTCTGTTTATTTTTGCCTTAACCTCGTTGCTTGCTTGTTCTCAGTGTCTAAGTGTGTAAATCAGAATCAATTTGTTCACCAGGCAAAATGAATGCAGCAGAATAATATTGATGCGGGAACATATTAGCAACTAATGTAGTAACATGAGAACGTACTGACACAACATGGTACAAGGTCAGCAAGACCTCACACTCAGCACAAGGGGAGAGTGCAGGACTTACAAATAGGTGGGGACTGGAGTCACATGACTTGGACTCGAGTCACAGTTTAAATTGCTTGAGACTTGATGCATGAAGAGAGGACATGAGACTTGACTTGACTTGGGTTCTGGTGACTTGGGACTTGACTCTGACTTGTACTCTGATGACTTGAAAAGGTTTCTAAAGTCTCGACTTGAGATCTTGTGTTTGTGTAAATGACTCAGATTGAAAGTGATGAGATTTGTTCCAGCAGACGACTGAATTTAAATTCTGTTTTCTGAATTTGTATGGAATGATTGAATTTATTGAAGTTGAAACTGATTATAGAAATCAAACTCATGATGGTCTTACCAAGTTTTTATCCTATTAAAACCATATTGCTTTGAAAAGTCCTAGATATTTAGTTTTCTTTAAGATATTAAATTGATACTGGACTCTTGATTTGTTCTGACTTGACTTGCTGTTCTACATTTAGACTTGAGACTTGACTTGAGACTTGTGACTCAAGACTTGAGACTGACTTGGGACACCACTGGACTGTACAAATCACTCCACAGCACATTCCAGTGTTAAATGTTGATTTAAGTGGAAAAGTGTTGATTTTTAAACTCTCTGAATTAGATAAACATTGATGATTTTGCGGTGGAAAAATTTATTTTCTGTGTGTGTGTGTGCTGTAACACTAATGTGTAAAACGAATTTTGAATAGATTTTGCTTGGTTTACTTATTGTTGGTGTTTATTTTTCCTTATTTTCCATCATTATTTTTGCATGTCCTGATGTCTCTAACAGACAGGAGGATTTTCACTGGGTCCTGTGGTAGTAGCTGTTACAGTCCAGCTGATGGGTCCTGCTCCTGCTGCTGCCAGTTTCCACTGCAGCTGCATGGGAAGATTATGTTTTTAATTTCACAATTTCATTTTCTCTTACAATTCAAATTGCCAGTGGAAGCATTTCGCCAACCAGTAGGAGATTCATTTCCCTTTTCATTTTCATCTTCCCTGGTTTCCTGATGAGGAAAGTCGTGACATTTTACAACATTAGATTGTTTGATTTAGGTTTTGCATATTGTCAGTGGGACTTCTTCATACGTTGGCTTCATCCTTTGTTGAGGATGTTAAAACATTTTCAATTCTGTTTTCCCATCATTTTCCATCCAATCGATTCTGACAGAAATCTCATCAGTTGCTTTACCATAGAGCTGCTTACGTCTTGCTTGCCTGCTCTCCAATACAGTCTTAACAGGCCAATGGATACTAAAAAACAAACAAATCGACCCCTAAAGCACCTTAAGCATGAGTTTATCACCATATTGATGTTCACTCTGCTAGATGTTTGATGGGAAAAGATGGGAAAATTGGGTCCAGGTTGAAAAAGCCCAGAGTTATGCGGTAAATTGTAGTTGTGAGATATTATTGGTGATTTGATTCGATATAGAGGGTCACAGTTTGGAATACATTTTCTTATTTAGTAGATTCATCTGCCTCTTTGAATGTATTTAAAAGAAAAATAAAAGGTTTTGATTTCTGACAGCTGCTAATGTTCTGGAGATTTAGCAGCACAAGGCAACAAGCACTTTAAAATGAAAGCACTTTAGGACTTTATCATATTATGTATGTTTGAATGTATAAATGTGATAACCGTTTTTGCTGTTCTTATTTTATATATTTTATTTACTTGTGTGTGTGTTTTTTGTCTGTTCTTAAGAGCTGCACTGAGGCAAATTCCTATCAACTGTGTTGACATGGCAAGAAAGTATTGAACTTGAACTTGAACTTGATTTACATGATTTATTAATATTTGTTTGCACCAGTTTACCAAACACTATTATGTAACTACATTTCAGTAATTGTATTTTCATTATTGTAACTACGTGGATGGATTTTCAATGATTGTAACTTAATTAATCTCATCTCATTAAGCTCATCTTGGGCTTTTTGCCTCACCTGCACATGTTTCTTAGGTAATTCTCTTAATATATTGTTTGTGTGTGTTTGTTTGTTTGTTTGTTTGTTTTAATACAGTACCAGTCAAAAGTTTAGACACACACATCTTTCTTTATTTTTACTATTTTCCACATTTTAGAATAATAGCAAAGACATCAAAACTATGAAATGACACAAATGGAATTATGCAGCGGCCAAAAAAGTGTTAAACAAATCAAAACTGTCTTATACTTTAGATTCTTTCTTCTTTGCCTTGATGGAAAGGCAAAGGCTTTGGAAAGAAATTCATACATAGGATCAACTTCACTATTTATATTTGTCTAAGAAACTAATTTCAAGCATAGAACATTCAATCAGGTGTGTCCAAACTTTAGACTGGCAGTTTTAAAACCCCAGAAATCCAGGTGACCGTATTGAAATGAGACGGTGGATTTGATTGGGTCGTGATGGCCTCAAGGTCGTGGAAGTTAGTGAGCGCAGAGAGGAGCCTGTCACCGGTGAGCCCGGGGAGAAGAGGATCAATAAGGCCAAGACTGGAGTTATGAGGCTGCTGTGAGTCGAGCTGCTGAAACTCACACTGTCCTTGGCAGAGACACAACACAACAGAACTGCTGAGCCACACTGTGTCCTGCTGGATTTACCTCTCTCTCTCTCTCTCTCTCTCTCTCTCTCTCTCTCTTTTTCTGTCTGTTTTTCGCTCTCTCTTTTGCTCTCTATCCATCTCTCTCTCCTTTCCTTCCTTCCTTCCATCCCTTTCCTCTCTCTCCCTCCCACCATCTCTCTCACAAACATACTCTCTCTCTCTCTCTCCCCCCATAGTTTCATCCTCTCATTCTCTCTCCTCCTTTCCCTCCCTCCCTCTCTCTCTCGCACACACGCACTCTCTCCTTCTCCCCCTTCCTCTCTCTCTCTCTCTCGCTCTCTCTCTCTCACTCTTTTTCTGTCTGTTTTTCTCTCTCTCTTTTGCTCTCTATCCATCTCTCTCTCCTTTCCTTCCTTCCTTCCATCCCTTTCCTCTCTCTCCCTCCCACCTTCTCTCTCACAAACATACTCTCTCTCTCTCTCTCTCTCCCCCCATAGTTTCATCCTCTCATTCTCTCTCCTCCTTTCCCTTCCTCCCTCTCTCTCTCGCACACACGCACTCTCTCCTTCTCCCCCTTCCTCTCTCTCGCTCTCTCTCTCTCTGTCTCTTTTTCTGTCTGTTTTTCTCTCTCTCTTTTGCTCTCTATCCATCTCTCTCTCCTTTCCTTCCTTCCTTCCATCCCTTTCCTCTCTCTCCCTCCCACCATCTCTCTCACAAACATACTCTCTCTCTCTCTCTCCCCCCATAGTTTCATCCTCTCATTCTCTCTCCTCCTTTCCCTCCCTCCCTCTCTCTCTCTCGCACACACGCACTCTCTCCTTCTCCCCCTTCCCCTCTCTCTCTTTCCTCTCCCCCTTCCCTCTCTCCCTCCCTTTCACTCCCTCTATCTCCTCTTCCCTCCCCCACATTTCCTCTCACCCTCTCTCTCTCATAGACACACCCTCTCTCCCTCCTCCCATCTCTCTCCTTTCCCTCACTCTATCTCTTCCTCCTCTCTCTCTCTCTCTCTCTCCCTCACACACACACAAACACAAACACACACACACCCTCTCTCTCCTTTCCATCTCTCTCTCCCCCTTGCTATCTGCGCCTTTTCCCTCCCTCTCTCCCTCCCTCTATCTCCTCTTCCTTCCTTCCTCCCTCTCTCTCTCTCCCCCTAGTTTCATCCTCTCATTCTCTCCCCCTCCTTCCCTCATTCTCTCTCCTCCCTCCCTCCCTCTCTCTCTCACACACATGCACTCTCTCCTTCTCCCCCTTCCTCTCTCTCTCTTTCCTCTCCCCCTTCCCTCTTTCGCCCCCTTTCACTCCCTCTATCTCCTCTTCTCTCCCCCGCATTTCCTCTCACCCTCTCTCTCTCTCTCTCTCATAGACACACCCTCTCTCCCTCCTCCCATCTCTCTCCTTTCCCTCACTCTATCTCTTCCTCCTCTCTCTCTCTCTCTCTCTCTCTCTCTCTCTCCCTCACACACACACAAACACAAACACGCACACACCCTCTCTCTCCTTTCCATTTCTCTCTCCCCCTTGCTATCTGCGCCTTTTCCCTCCCTCTATCTCCTCTTCCTCCCTTCCTTCCTCTCTCTCTCTCTCTCTCTCTCTCTCTCTCTCTGTCTCTCTCTCTCTCTCCACCCAACCCCCCCTCTAATGTCCTCATTAACTGTCATACAGGAGTGTCAAACAGAGTCAGGAGGAAGCAGACCGTCTCACACCAGTGCAGCCTGTGGAGCCCTGGAGGTGAAGCAGCGCTGCAGGACCAGGAAGCACAAACACCCGCGCTTTTTTTTTTTTTTTTTTTTGTGACTTTTATTTATGTAGGTTAGCACTGTTTTTTCAACTTTTATTTTCCAGGGAAGGTTTGCTGAGCATGCTCTGTTTCAGCAACGCCCTGCACATTCACACACACACACACACACACTTCACATTCATACAGTTAAACACATTCACGCCTGAGGGACTCTGTAATAGCGGGTGCAATTGTTGATTATAAATGAGTAAAAATTATCCCTAAAATTTTGTATATTTATTTACTATTTGCCAAACTCAAACCATTGTGATTTTAGATATTTATTTACAAAAGAGATGTTTTAACTTATTGATTTGAGCTATGTTCACTAGGTAAAATACTTGACATTTTTACATATTTTGGGCCTATACTCAAAATAGAGACCTAGAACTGGATATCAAATGTTACTTTTCAAATCAATATTTCATTAGCTTTATATATAGTACATAATTACTGAATCACTTTTGGTAACATTTCTATTATTAATATATAAAACTGTTGACCCTGACTTAGACACAACATTTTAACAAATACTCAGAAAGTAGAGCAAGGACTTTTCTTACAGTCTTTAAAATGTTTTCTTCCTGAAGAAGTGACATCTTGGTGCAGATGAAATGATTTTGTTTTGTTCATACCAGTTAAGAACACATGAAGAATATGAGCATCAGTCCAGATGTTCTCACTCCTAACGAACCGCACCGCAGGTCTCTTGTTAGAGGACTGAGAGTTCGCATGACATCGCTGGACAAACAAACTGAACTAAAGGAGGAAACGATCCAGAGTTTCAGTAAATCGCTCCAAACATGCTCGCTGAGTTCAATGCAGTGCTGATCCTGTTGCAGCTTAATCAGAAATCAGCTCACATAATGAAGGGGGAAACAACTTCATCTACCCACCTTCCAATACTGAGGGGTCCAGCCAACCACCCCCCCCCCCCCCACACACACACATACACACACACACACTTATCTCACTAATTATCACAACAAGACACCAGGAAGGTAAAAAAAAAAAAAATGCTCCTTTGTCTGCTGTCTTATAATTAAATGAAGGAGGAAGCACTCCCTGCCTGTCCAGACAGAGGGACAGACAGAGGACAGACAGACAGACAGACAGACAGACAGACAGACAGAGGACAGAGGGACAGACAGACAGACAGACAGACAGACAGACAGAGGGACAGAGGACAGACAGACAGACGGAGGGACAGACTGTGTTCAGGAGGAGACTCCTGGTCCAGCTTCTTCAAATCAAAAACCTACATCCATCCATCTTTGTGTGACAGACAATATACCAGACTTCTCCCAGGACCTCTCTCTCCGACTAATATCTCTCTCTCTCTTTCATCTTGTTCTCATCCTTTCTTTTTGCTTCTTTCTTTCTCTGTCTTCCTCTACTGTTTTTGTCTTTGTTGCTGTTCTCATTCTCTCATTGTTCTTCTATTTGTGCTATTCTCTCTCCATCTAACTCTCAGTTCAACCCAATTGAATAACTTTATTAACAATGCCAAACAGTATAAAAGATGTTAACACTCTCTCTGTCCCTCTTTAGGTGATATAGTAAATTACTGGTAGTCTATAATATTTGAGTAACTATGTAAGTGAATTTGAATGTGAGTTTTGCTGGTGTAGGGTTTGGTTTAGGGTTTAGCAGAATCAGATGAGTGAGTATAACAGTGGAATAAAAGCAGTAACAGTAAAAATGCTTGAATGAAACGAGAGACAAAATGCATGCAGACCTTTGAAAACATCAACCAAAGTGACCTAAATTCAAAAATCCAATTCTTCTTAATTTCATGCTGATAGGAAAACATCCCATTTTAGTGTCTTACGCCGTGCCAAGCCCCCCCCCCCATACCCTGCCCCCACCCCCCCCCCCCCCACCCCCCCCGCTGAGACAAAACGACAACAGCAGCAGAACAGAGCTGCTGCAAATGAAACTGTCTTGACTGGGGAAACTGACGCTGCTCCGCTCCGTCTGCGAACAAACAGGATTCAAACTGTTTACTTTTTAAAAAGTAAACAAAGTGTGAATTTGAATTTGATGATTTTTAGACCGGTGGTTCTCAACGTGGGGTCCGGGGACCACCAGGGGGTCCTTGAGTGGGTTCCAAGGGGTCCACAGCACAAATTGATGAATTGTTAAACTTCACCATTATTTCATAGGACATTAGAGACTCACTCTTCCTCACTCTCCACGTTCAAAAAAAAAAAAATCCTTAAAACCCACCTTTTTAAAACTGCTTTTAATCTCTAATTCGGCCCCTTGGTCTTTTAATTTTAATTTTCTTAGCCTTTGCATCTCTTGATTGTGCTATTTGCCATAAATTAAATGTTTTATCCTCTGTCTTTTTCATTGATATTGTCATTCATGTGTTTTTTTGTGTGCATCTTGTTTATTATGTAAAGCGTCTGAGTATTTAGAAAAGCGCTATAAAAATAAACTGTATTATTTACAAGAAGTTAACACAATTAGAGAATGTACAAGAATGATTATTTTGATCATAGTTTTCACTGTTTTCACTCTACCTACAATACAGATAGTCTTCTGGACAAAATCCTGTCTAACAATGAAAATATTCTGAGATTTGGGTTCAACAGACAAAATCTCATCAAATAGGGGTCTGTGTACCAAAGTAATGTCGACTAAATTGGGGGTCCTTCCTTGATATGCAAAAGGTTGAGAAATGATTACAGAAAATAACGCTTGGATGCATTACAGTAGATTTCAAATTGGTCCGCAATGGCTATAAAAACAGCAGAAAATGTGGTAACTCTGCAAAATGTTTCTACAGGATGTACTAGTTTACTTATAGGAACATAAAAACATGGCTTTGTGAAGAGAACGAGACACGTTTTGGGAGTGTGTAGTTTCCCCTCCGGACCTGCCGGCGAGAAATACTGCCAGCCTCTTTGAATAAACCACAGTGAAGGATAAAGGACAGAGCAGTAAATCAGTTTAATGCCCCATAACAAACAAATAGAAAAGGTTGAAACTTATTGACTATGAAAAAACACCCATCCGTCAATATAGGCCTCACAATACAGCAGGAAACAGCTATTGTGACACACACACACACACACACACACACACACACAAACACAGCGTCCACATAGTTTGTTCCAGGTGGAGCTGTGGCTGTATTTCTCTGCCTTAACACACACACACACACACACACACACACACACACCATATTCAGCTAGAACATCAATACAGGTAACATTTACTGTCAGGTGGCGACAAAATAATGAGAAAACACGGTGTGACCTTCGCTAACGCAGTGGGAAAAAAAAAAAAAATGGCAGACCACAGCATAATATTCTCTGACAAACAAATAGAACGAAGAGAGGAAATTCATCCCCATCTGAGTGAGAGAACAGCGAGTGTGTAATGTCATTTACCCACAGGCATAATCAGCGGACTGGCAGACAAATGGAAATATGGACTGTAACTGCATTTAGAAAAAGAAAAAAAAAACAGAAAGCTATTATTTTGCAGTACTGAATATCATACTTTGTTTCAGCGTGAAATATAATCTCAAGTCTCAAGAGCTGGCTAGCAGCCTTTGTGTGAAGAATAAATAGAAGTGATATATTTACCTGAATCCGATATGTCGCTTATGTGGAATTAGGACGGCGCTAACTTTCAGCAATGTTAATGAATTTCTCCAATAAGGCAGTTCATACTCAGTGTGTGTATCAGAGACTTGGGACTTGACTTGATGCATGAAGAGGAGACTTGAGACTTGACTTGGGTTCTGGTGACGTGGGACTTGACTTTAACTTGTACTTTGGTGACTTGAAAAGGTTTCTAAAGTCTTGATTGAATTTATTGAAGTTGAAACTGAATGTAATGTTTTTATCCTATTAAAATCATATTGCATTGAAAAGTCCTAGATATTTAGTTTTCTTAAAGATATTAAATTGATACTGGACTCTTGATTTGATGACATGGACTTGAGACTTGACTTGAGACTTGTGCCTCAAGACTTGAGACCGACTTGGGACTCGAGCGAAGTTGACCTGGTCACACCTCAGTCTGGTGTGTATCTGTACTGTGTCTGTTTCTAATGTTTCTGTATGTCTGCATGTTTGTGTGTGGGCAGAGATGTAGGTTCATGCTACAACCTGCCCAGGGACTACGGATGAAAACTAGCCTTCTTGGCTAATTCTGGCATATTTTTTAATGTGCACTGTCCCCGTCAAATAAACTTATAAATAAATAAATAAAAATGCTCTGAGTAGGCTACTGATAGCATACTGATAGCATACTGAGAACACATTTATTGTCAAATATGATTGCTAAATATTGCCAAAGCTCTGTTTTTTTGCCTTGAACCTAAGAATATTTTTGATCACTCTTTGAAAGAAAACTTTATCTGCAAGTCAAATGCCTTGGTATCCTTGCTTTTAAGGTCAGTTCTTAACACTGATAGCAAAAAAGCACTAAAATGCTATTAAAAAAAAACAACCTTCATGCCAGGAATCGTTTTGTAAGGATACGTGTCAATATTTCAACTGCTGAATATCTCATTTTGGAATGGAACATTGCATTTATTCATTTAGCCTTTTATTTAGAGA